>NW_027253205.1:359610-448698 GCF_044704955.1 Pristiophorus japonicus
GTGCTCCATAGGGTAACCTCTGCAATATTCCCCTCTCCGATGCATAGCCCCCCATGCCTGCTTACCCCGCCCACATACCTCCTACCACGCTCCCTCCCCCGCCGAGTCACTCCCACGCCCCCCCCCCGATACACTCCCCTCGCCCCCCCGATATCCCCCCCCAGATACACTCCCCTCGCCCCCCCTCCGATACACTCCCCTCGACCCCCCCAGGTACACTCCCCCTCCCCAGGTCTCCTAGCCACCACCACCCATCCCCCGGTGACACTCGGTCTCGCTCACTGGGGTATCATCAACCCCTGACCTTTGCCCTCCGTCTCCCCAGCAGGTCGGAGAGCTCGACCCCAACTTGGCTGCAAGCGCTGAAACCAAAGAAGAAGAAATGAGCCCTTCACTCGGTAAGTTGGGGGGTGAGGGGTTAGTGGGGGGAGGTGAGGGGTTAGTGGGGGGAGTGAGGGGTTAGTGGGGGGTGTGAGGGGTTAGTGGGGGGAGTGAGGGGTTAGTGGGGGTGTGAGGGGTTAGTGGGGGTGTGGGTGTGAGGGGTTAGTGGGGGGTGTGAGGGGTTAGTGGGGGGGGGTGAGGGGTTAGTGGGGGGGGGTGAGGGGTGAGGGGTTAGTGGGTGGGGGTGAGGGGTTAGTGGGGGGTGTGAGGGGTGTGAGGGGTTAGTGGGGGGTGTGAGGGGTTAGTGGGGGGGGTGAGGGTTAGTGGGGGTGTGAGGGGTTAGTGGGGGGTGTGAGGGGTTAGTGGGGGTGTGAGGGGTTAGTGGGGGTGTGAGGGGTTAGTGGGGGTGTGAGGGGTTAGTGGGGGGGGGGTGAGGGGTTAGTGGGGGTGTGAGGGGTTAGTGGGGGGGGTGAGGGGTTAGTGGGGGGGGTGAGGGGTTAGTGGGGGGAGGTGAGGGGTTAGTGGGGGGTGAGGGGTTAGTGGGGGGGTGAGGGGTTAGTGGGGGGGTGAGGGGTTAGTGGGGGTGTGAGGGGTTAGTGGGGGGTGTGAGGGGTTAGTGGGGGGGTGAGGGGTTAGTGGGGGTGTGAGGGGTTAGTGGGGGGTGTGAGGGGTTAGTGGGGGGTGTGAGGGGTTAGCGGGGGTGTGAGGGGTTAGTGGGGGGTGGGGTTAGTGGGGGGGGTGAGGGGTTAGTGGGGGGTGAGGGGTTAGTGGGGGGTGAGGGGTTAGTGGGGGGTTGAGGGGTTAGTGGGGGTGAGGGGTTAGTGGGGGGGGGTGAGGGGTTAGTGGGGGGGGTGAGGGGTTAGTGGGGGGTGAGGGGTTAGTGGGGGTGAGGGGTTAGTGGGGTGTGGAGGGGTTAGTGGGGGGTGTGAGGGTAGTGGGGGGTGAGGGTTAGTGGGGGGTGAGGGGTTAGTGGGGGGGGGTGAGGGGTTAGTGGGGGGTGAGGGGTTAGTGGGGGGGTGAGGGGTTAGTGGGGGGTGTGAGGGGTTAGTGGGGGGGGTGAGGGGTTAGTGGGGGGTGTGAGGGGTTAGTTGGGGGTGTGAGGGGTTAGTGGGGGGAGGGTGCGGGGTTATTGTGGGGGTGAGGGGTTAGTGGGGGAGGGGCCTGAGGAGTTAGTGGGTGGGGGAGAGAGGTGAGAGGTGAAGGGTCGGTGCCTATCTGGTTCCCGATGGCACTGGGCTGTCAGCCATGGCTCAGTGGGTCTCTCGCCTCGGAGTCACAAGGTCGGGTGTTCGAGTCCCTGTTCCAGAGACTCGAGTCCCGTAATCCAGGCCGACACTCCCAGCACCCAGTACTGAGGGAGTGCCGCACTGTCGGAGGGGCAGTACTGAGGGAGCGCCGCACTGTCGGAGGGGCAGTACTGAGGGAGTGCCGCACTGTCGGAGGGGCAGTACTGAGGGAGCGCCGCACTGTCGGAGGGGCAGTACTGAGGGAGCGCCGCACTGTAGGAGGGGCAGTACTGAGGGAGCGCCGCACTGTCGGAGGGGCAGTACTGAGGGAGTGCCGCACTGTCAGAGGGGCAGTACTGAGGGAGCGCCGCACTGCGCTGTCGGAGGGGCAGTACTGAGGGAGCGCCGCACTGTCGGAGGGGCAGTACTGAGGGAGCACCGCACTGTCGGAGGGGCAGTACTGAGGGAGCGCCGCACTGTCGGAGGGGCAGTACTGAGGGAGTGCTGCACTGTCGGAGGGGCAGTACTGAGGGAACGCCGCACTGTCGGAGGGGCAGTACTGAGGGAGTGCCGCACTGTCGGAGGGGCAGTGCTGAGGGAGTGCCGCACTGTCGGAGGGGCAGTACTGAGGGAGCGCCGCACTGTCGGAGGGGCAGTACTGAGGGAGTGCCGCACTGTCGGAGGGGCAGTACTGAAGGAGCACCGCACTGCGTTGTCGGAGGGGCACTAACATGGACATATCCCTTTCTCCTCCCCCCCAGATCATGCTAAGACTCACAGCTGCCCCTCGAAGCGAGAGAACGCTGATCGTAGAGGCGATGGTGCAGTGCCGGAATGTGTGAGAGGGGTGTGTGGTGCCCATACCGTCCTTGGATATAACGGGAAACGCAAACCAGATCTTTTTTTTATATATATATATATATATATACTCTCGTCAGTGCCTCAGACTGATTGAGATCTACGCACTTTGTTTAAAATACCCCCCCGAGAACTTACTCTTTGCCTAAAAAGATTTATTTTATCAAGAATCGGTTTCTACGCGTCTTTTAAATGGTCTTTTTTGTTTAAAAAACCGGGGCCTGCTTAACTTGGATTGTGGGTCTGCACTTAAATGGTGGGTGGGTTTCGTTGGTCTAAGCAAACAGCACATGCGACACAGATTTTTAAATAAACTATCACTTCACGACCGAACCCTGTCTCCGGATCGAATTCTTCGCCTCTGACAGCGCGGGCTGAGGTGTGCTGGGCCTTGCGACACTGAGTATAAAAGCAGGGAAGTCTTGCCACAGGGACGTCCTCACTACTCGGGGGATCAAGGGGTTATGGCGAGAAAGCAGGAATGGGGGACTGAAGTTGCATGTTCAGCCGTGAACTCATTGAATGGCGGTGCAGGCTAGAAGGGCCGAATGGCCTACTCCTGCACCTGATCTTTGATCAGGCCTACTCCTGCACCTATTTTCTATGTTGACTTATGAGGGAAGGTTGAGGAGGTTGGGCCTCTACTCATTGGAATTCAGAAGAATGAGAGGTGATCTTATGGAAACGTATCAGATTATGAGGGGGCTTGACAAGGTGGATGCAGAGAGGATGTTTCCACTGATGGGGGAGACTAGAACTAGGGGGCATGGTCTTAGAATAAGGGGCCGCCCATTTAAAACTGAGATGAGGAGGAATTTCTTCTCTCAGAGGGTTGTAAATCTGTGGAATTCGCTGCCTCAGAGAGCTGTGGAAGCCGGGACATTGAATATATTTAAGACAGAGATAGACAGTTTCTTAACTGATAAGGGGATAAGGGGAGCGGGTGGGGAAGTGGAGCTGAGTCCATGATCGGATCAGCCATGATCGTATTAAAAATGGCGGAGCAGGCTCGAGGGGCCGTATGGCCGACTCCTGTTCCTATTTCTTATGTTCTTATGAGTCAGTCAAGTGCACACAGACAGGAAAGGTCCAGGCTTCATACCAGGCCTATGTTGAGTTAGCCTGATCTCACTCAGTCTGTAACTCACTCCCGGGTATCCGTTAATCTATATATAAACCCCCCGAACCCCTCGATTAGATTCCAGCCTGTAACTCACTCCCGGATATCTGTTATTCTATATATAAACCCCCCGAACCCCTCGATTAGATTCCAGCCTGTAACTCACTCCCGGGTATCTGTTATTCTATATATAAACCCCCCCGAACCCCTCGATTAGATTCCAGCCTGTAACTCACTCCCGGGTATCTGTTATTCTATAGATAAACCCCCCGAACCCCTCGATTAGATTCCAGCCTGTAACTCACTCCCGGGTATCTGTTATTCTATATATAAACACCCCGAACCCCTCGATTAGATTCCAGTCTGTAACTCACTCCCGGGTTTCTGTTATTCTATACATAAAGCCCACTCCGAACCCCTCGATTAGATTCCAGCCTGTAACTCACTCCCAGGTATCTGTTATTCTATATATAAACCCCCGAACCCCTCGATTAGATTCCAGTCTGTAACTCACTCCCAGGTATCTGTTATTCTATATATAAACACCCCCGAACCCCTCGATTAGATTCCAGTCTGTAACTCACTCCCGGGTATCTGTTATTCTATATATAAACCCCCCGAACCTCTCGATTAGATTCCAGCCTGTAACTCACTCCCGGGTATCTGTTATTCACTATATAAACCCCCCGAACCCCTCGATTAGATTCCAGCCTGTAACTCACTCCCGGGTATCTGTTATTCTATATATAAACCCCCCGAACCCCTCGATTAGATTCCAGCCTGTAACTCACTCCCGGGTATCTGTTATTCTATATATAAACCCCCCGAACCCCTCGATTAGATTCCAGCCTGTAACTCACTCCCGGGTATCTGTTATTCTATATATAAACCCCTGAACCCCTCGATTAGATTCCAGCCTGTAACTCACTCCCAGGTATCTGTTATTCTATATATAAACCCCCCGAACCCCTCGATTAGATTCCAGCCTGTAACTCACTCCCAGGTATCTGTTATTCTATATATAAACCCACCGAACCCCTCGATTAGATTCCAGCCTGTAACTCACTCCCGCTATCTGTTATTCTATATATAAACCCCCCGAACCACTCGATTAGATTCCAGCCTGTAACTCACTCCCGGGTATCTGTTATTCTATATATAAACCCTCGAACACCTCGATTAGATTCCAGCCTGTAACTCACTCCCGGGTATCTGTTATTCTATATATAAACACCCCGAACCTCTCGATTAGATTCCAGCCTGTAACTCACTCCCGGGTATCTGTTATTCTATATATAAACACCCCGAACCCCTCGATTAGATTCCAGCCTGTAACTCACTCCCGGGTTTCTGTTGTTCTATATATAAACCCCCTGAACCACTCGATTAGATACCAGCCTGTAACTCACTCCCAGGTATCTGTTATTCTATACATAAAGCCCACTCCGAACCCCTCGATTAGATTCCAGTCTGTAACTCACTCCCGGGTATCTGTTATTCTATATATAAACCCCCCGAACCCCTCGATTAGATTCCAGTCTGTAACTCACTCCCGGGTTTCTGTTATTCTATACATAAAGCCCACTCCGAACCCCTCGATTAGATTCCAGCCTGTAACTCACTCCCGGGCATCTGTTATTCTATATATAAACCCCCGAACCCCTCGATTAGATTCCAGTCTGTAACTCACTCCCAGGTATCTGTTATTCTATATATAAACACCCCCGAACCCCTCGATTAGATTCCAGCCTGTAACTCACTCCCGGGTATCTGTTATTCTATATATAAACCCCCCGAACCCCTCGATTAGATTCCAGTCTGTAACTCACTCCCGGGTATCTGTTATTCTATATATAAACCCCCCGAACCCCTCGATTAGATTCCAGCCGCTAACTCACTCCCGGGTATCTGTTATTCTAAATATAAACCCCCTGAACCCCTCGATTAGATTCCAGCCTGTAACTCACTCCCGGGTATCTGTTATTCTATATATAAACCCCCCGAACCCCTCGATTAGATTCCAGTCTGTAACTCACTCCCGGGTATCTGTTATTCTATATATAAACCCCTCGAACCCCTCGATTAGATTCCAGCCTGTAACTCACTCCCGTGTATCTGTTATTCTATATATAAACCCTCCGAACCCCTCGATTAGATTCCAGCCTGTAACTCACACCCAGATATCTGTTATTCTAGATATACACCCCCGAACCCCTCGATTAGATTCCAGCCTGTAACTCACTCCCGGGTATCTGTTATTCTATATATAAACCCCCCGAACCCCTCGATTAGATTCCAGCCGCTAACTCACTCCTGGTTATCTGTTATTCTTTCTATAAACCCCCCGAACTCCTCGATTAGATTCCAGGTTAGGTGAGTGGACAAATGCATGACAGATGAAGTATAATGTGGATAAATGTGAGGTTATCCATTTTGGTGGTAAAAACAGAGAGACAGACTATTATCTGAATTGTGACAGATGAGGAAAAGGGGAGGTGCAACGAGACCTGGGTGTCATGGTACATCAGTCATTGAAGGTTGGCATGCAGGTACAGCAGGTGGTTAAGAAAGCAAATGGCATGTTGGCCTTCATAGCGAGGGGATTTGAGTACAGGGGCAGGGAAGTGTTACTACAGTTGTACAGGGCCTTGGTGAGGCCACACCTGGAGTATTGTGTACAGTTTTGGTCTCCTAACTTGAGGAAGGACATTCTTGCTATTGAGGGAGTGCAGCGAAGGTTCACCAGACTGATTCCCGGGATGGCGGGACTGACCTATCAAGAAAGACTGGATCAACTGGGCTTGTATTCACTGGAGTTCAGAAGAATGAGAGGGGACCTCATAGAAACGTTTAAAATTCTGACGGGTTTGGACAGGTGAGATGCAGGAAGAATGTTCCCGATGTTGGGGAAGTCCAGAACCAGGGGTCACAGTCCAAGGATAAGGGGTAAGCCATTTAAGACTGAGATGAGGAAAAACTTCTTCACCCAGAGAGTGGTGAACCTGTGGAATTCTCTACCACAGGAAGTTGTTGAGGCCAATTCACTAAATATATTCAAAAGGGAGTTAGATGAAGTCCTTACTACTCGGGGGATCAAGGGGTATGGTGAGAAAGCAGGAATGGGGTACTGAAGTTGCATGTTCAGCCATGAACACATTGAATGGCGGTGCAGGCCAGAAGGGCTGAATGGCCAACTCCTGCACCTATTTTCTATGTTTCTGTGTCTATGTTTCACTCCCGGGTATCTGTTATTCTATATAAAAAACCCCCGAACCCCTCGATTAGATTCCAACCTGTAACCCACTCCCGGGTATCTGTTATTCTATATATAAACCTCCTGAACCCCTCGATTAGATTCCAGCCTGTAACTCACTCCCGGGTATCTGTTATTCTATATATAAACCCCCCGAACACCTCGATTAGATTCCAACCTGTAACCCACTCCCGGGTATCTGTTATTCTATATATAAACCCCCTGAACCCCTCGATTAGATTCCAGCCTGTAACTCACTCCTGGGTATCTGTTATTCTATATATAAACCCCCGAACCCCTCGATTAGATTCCAGCCTGTAACTCACTCCTGGGTATCTGTTATTCTATATATACACCCCCCCGATTAGATTCCAGCCTGTAACTCACTCCTGGGTATCTGTTATTCTGAAAATAAACCCCTTGAACCCCTCGATTAGATTCCAGCCTGTAACTCACTCCTGGGTATCTGTTATTCTATATATAAACCCCCGAACCCCTCGATTAGATTCCAGTCTGTAACTCACTCCTGGGTATCTGTTATTCTATATATAAACCCCCCCGAACCCCTCGATTAGGTTCCAGCCTGTAACTCACTCCCGGGTATCTGTTATTCTATATATAAACCCCCCCGAACTCCTCGATTAGATTCCAGTCTGTAACTCACTCCCGGGTATCTGTTATTCTATATATAAACCCCTCGAACCCCTCGCTTAGATTCCAGTCTGTAACTCACTCCCGGGTATCTGTTATTCTATATATGAACCCCTCGCTTAGATTCCAGTCTGTAACTCACTCACGGGTATCTGTTATTCTATATATAAACCCCCAGAACCCCTCGATTAGATTCCAGCCTGTAACTCACTCCCGGGTATCTGTTATTCTATATATAAACTCCCCGAACCCCTCGATTAGATTCCAGCCTGTAACTCACTCCCGGTATCTGTTATTCTATCTATAAACCCCCCCGAACCCCTCGATTAGATTCCAGTCTGTAATTCACTCCTGGGTATCTGTTATTCTAAATATAAACCCCTCGAACCCCTCGATTAGATTCCAGCCTGTAACTCACTCCCGGGTATCTGTTATTCTATCTATAAACCCCCCCGAACACCTCGATTAGATTCCAACCTGTAACCCACTCCCGGGTATCTGTTATTCTATATATAAACCCCCTGAACCCCTCGATTAGATTCCAGCCTGTAACTCACTCCTGGGTATCTGTTATTCTATATATAAACCCCCGAACCCCTCGATTAGATTCCAGTCTGTAACTCACTCCTGGGTATCTGTTATTCTATATATAAACCCCCCCCGAACCCCTCGATTAGGTTCCAGCCGGTAACTCACTCCCGGGTATCTGTTATTCTGTATATAAACCCCCTGAACCCCTCGAATAGATTCCAGCCTGTAACTCACTCCTGGGTATCTGTTATTCTATATATACACCCCCCCGATTAGATTCCAGCCTGTAACTCACTCCTGGGTATCTGTTATTCTATATATAAACCCCCCCGATTAGATTCCAGCCTGTAACTCACTCCCGGGTATCTGTTATTCTATATATAAACCCCCCCGAACTCCTCGATTAGATTCCAGTCTGTAACTCACTCCCGGGTATCTGTTATTCTATATATAAACCCCCCGAACTCCTCGATTAGATCCCAGCCTGTAACTCACTCCCGGGTATCTGTTATTCTATATATAAACCCCTCGAACCCCTCGCTTAGATTCCAGTCTGTAACTCACTCCCGGGTATCTGTTATTCTATATATGAACCCCTCGCTTAGATTCCAGTCTGTAACTCACTCCTGGGTATCTGTTATTCTAAATATAAACCCCTCGAACCCCTCGATTAGATTCCAGCCTGTAACTCACTCCCAGGTATCTGTTATTCTATATATAAACCCCCGAACCCCTCGATTAGATTCCAGCCTGTAACTCACTCCTGGGTATCTGTTATTCTATATAAAAAAACCCCGAACCCCTCGATTAGATTCCAGCCGCTAACTCACTCCTGGGTATCTGTTATTCTATATATAAACCCCCCGAACTCCTCGATTAGATTCCAGTCTGTAACTCACTCCCGGGTATCTGTTATTCTATATATAAACCCCCCCGAACCCCTCGATTAGATTCCAGCATGTAACTCACTCCCGGGTATCTGTTATTCTATATATAAACCCCCCGAACCCCTCGATTAGATTCCAGCATGTAACTTACTCCCGGGTATCTGTTAATCTATATATAAACCCCCCGAACTCCTCGATTAGATTCCAGTCTGTAACTCACCCCCGGGTATCTGTTATTCTATATATAAACCCCACGAACCCCTCGATTGGATTCCAGTCTGTAACTCACTCTTGGGTATCTGTTATTCTATATATAAACCCCCTGAACCCCTCGATTAGATTCCAACCTGTAACTCACTCCCGGGTATCTGTTATTCTGTATATAAACCCCCGAACCCCTCGATTAGATTCCAGTCTGTAACTCACCCCCGGGTATCTGTTATTCTATATATAAACCCCACGAACCCCTCGATTGGATTCCAGTCTGTAACTCACTCTTGGGTATCTGTTATTCTATATATAAACCCCCTGAACCCCTCGATTAGATTCCAACCTGTAACTCACTCCCGGGTATCTGTTATTCTGTATATAAACCCCCGAACCCCTCGATTAGATTCCAGGCTGTAACTCACTCCCAGGTATCCGTTATTCTATATATAAACCCCCCGAACCCCTCGATTAGATTCCAGCCTGTAACTCACTCCTGGGTATCTGTTATTCTAGATATAAACACCCCGAACCCCTCGATTAGATTCCAGCCTGTAACTCACTCCTGGGTATCTGTTATTCTATCTATAAACCCCCCGAATCCCTCGATTAGATTCCAGCCTGTAACTCACTCCCGGGTATCTGTTATTCTATATATAAACCGCCCGAACCCCTCGATTAGATTCCAGCCTGTAACTCACTCACGGGTATCTGTTATTCTATCTATAAACACCCCGAACCCCTCGATTAGATTCCAGCCTGTAACTCACTCCTGGGTATCTGTTATTCTAGATATAAACACCCCGAACCCCTCGATTAGATTCCAGCCTGTAACTCACTCCTGGGTATCTGTTATTCTATCTATAAACCCCCCGAATCCCTCGATTAGATTCCAGCCTGTAACTCACTCCCGGGTATCTGTTATTCTATATATAAACCGCCCGAACCCCTCGATTAGATTCCAGCCTGTAACTCACTCACGGGTATCTGTTATTCTATCTATAAACCCCCCGAACCCCTCGAATAGATTCCAGTCTGGAACTCACTCCCGGGTATCTGTTCTTTTTATAAACCCTCCGAACCCCTCGATTAGATTCCAGCCTGTAACTCACTCCCGGGTATCTGTTATTCGATATATAAACCCCCCGAACCCCTCGATTACATTCCAGCCTGTAACTCACTCCCGGGTATCTGTTATTCTATATATAAACCCCCCCCCTCCCGAACCCCTCGATTAGATTCCAGCCTGTAACTCACTCCCGGGTATCTGTTATTCTATATATAAACCCCCCGAACCACACGATTAGATTCCAGCCTGGACCTCACTCCCGGGTATCTGTTATTCTATATATAAACCCCCCGAATCCCTCGATTAGATTCCAGCCTGTAACTCACTCCCGGGTATCTATTATTCTATATATAAACCCCCTGAACCCCTCGATTAGATTCCACCTGTAACTCACTCCCGGGTATCTGTTCGATATATAAACCCTCCGAACCCCTCGATTAGATTGCTGTCTACAATTCCTTGATTTAGGCTTCAACAGGAAAGTCTTTAATTGACAAGGGACCACAGTGGGGGAGGAGGAAATTCTCCTGTTCAGTGTCGGATTTATTTAAACCCGGCACGCTGGGATCTTCCTGTGCGTGTTAAGCGTGGAGCTCAGTACCGCGCTAAGTGAAAGGTCAGGCCAACTTAGGACTACAACAACAACGTGTATTTATATAGCGCCTTTAACTTAGTGACAGGTCCCAAGGCGCTTCACAGGAGTATTATGAGATAAAAAGAATTTGACACTGAGCCACATAAAGAGAAATTGGGGCAGTTGGCCAAAAGCTTGTTCAAAGAGGTGGGTTTTAAGGAGCGTCTTGAAGGAGGAGAGAGAGGCGGAGAGGTTTAGGGAGGGAGTTCCAGAGCTTGGGGCCCAGGCAACAGAAGGCACGGCCCCCGATGGTGGAGCGATTATAATCAGGGATGGTCAGGAGGGCAGAATTAGAGGAGTGCAGATATCTCGGAGAGTTGTGGAGCTGGAGGAGATTACAGAGATAGGGAGGGGCGAGGGCTATGGAGGGATTTGTAAACAAGGATGAGAATTTTGAAATCGAGGTGTTGTTTAACCGGGAGGCAATGTAGGTCAGCGAGCATAGGGGGTGATGGGTGAGCGGGACTGGGTGTGAGTTAGGACACGGGGCAGTGAGCACAGGGGGTGATGGGTGAGCGGGACTCGGTGTGAGTTAGGACACGGGGCAGCGAGCACAGGGGGTGATGGGTGAGCGGGACTCGGTGTGAGTTAGGACACGGGGCAGTGAGCACAGGGGGTGATGGGTGAGCGGGACTCGGTGTGAGTTAGGACACGGGGCAGTGAGCACAGGGGGTGATGGGTGAGCGGGACTCGGTGTGAGTTAAGACACAGGACAGTGAGCACAGGGGGTGATGGGTGAGCGGGACTGGGTGTGAGTTAGGACACGGGGCAGTGAGCACAGGGGGTGATGGGTGAGTGGGACTGGGTGTGAGTTAGGACATGGGGGCAGTGAGCACAGGGGGTGATGGGTGAGTGGGACTCGGTGCGAGTTAGGACACGGGGTCAGTGAGCACAGGGGGTGATGGGTGAGTGGGACTGGGTGCGAGTTAGGACACGGGGGCAGTGAGCACAGGGGGTGATGGGTGAGCGGGACTCGGTGTGAGTTAGGACACGGGGGCAGTGAGCACAAGGGGTGATGGGTGAGCGGGACTCGGTGCGATTAGGACACGGGGCAGTGAGCACAGCGAGTGATGGGTGAGCGGGACTGGGTGCGAGTTAGGACACGGGGGCAGCGAGCACAGGGGGTGATGGGTGAGCGGGACTCGGTGCGAGTTAGGACACGGGGGCAGCGAGCACAGGGGGTGATGGGTGAGCGGGACTCGGTGCGAGTTAGGACACAGGGGCAGCGAGCACAGGGGGTGATGGGTGAGCGGGACTGGGTGCGAGTTAGGACACGGGGGCAGCGAGCACAGCGGGTGATGGGTGAGCGGGACTGGGTGCGAGTTAGGACACGGGGGCAGTGAGCACAGGGGGTGATGGGTGAGTGGGACTGGGTGCGAGTTAGGACACGGGGCAGTGAGCACAAGGAGTGATGGGTGAGCAGGACTGGGTGTGAGTTAGGACACGGGGTCAGCGAGCACAGGGGGTGATGGGTGAGCGGGACTCGGTGCGATTAGGACACGGGGTCAGTGAGCACAGGGGGTGATGGGTGAGCGGGACTCGGTGCGAGTTAGGACACGGGGTCAGTGAGCACAGGGGGTGATGGGTGAGTGGGACTGGGTGTGAGTTAGGACACGGGGCAGTGAGCACAGCGAGTGATGGGTGAGCGGGACTCGGTGCGAGTTAGGACACGGGGTCAGTGAGCACAGGGGGTGATGGGTGAGTGGGACTGGGTGTGAGTTATGACACGGGTCAGTGAGCACAGGGGGTGATGGGTGAGTGGGACTGGGTGTGAGTTAGGACACGGGTCAGTGAGCACAGGGGGTGATGGGTGAGCGGGACTCGGTGTGAGTTAGGACACGGGGCAGTGAGCACAGGGGGTGATGGGTGAGTGGGACTGGGTGCGAGTTAGGACACGGGGGCAGTGAGCACAGCGGGTGATGGGTGAGCGGGACTGGGTGCGAGTTAGGACACGGGGGCAGCGAGCACAGCGGGTGATGGGTGAGCGGGACTGGGTGCGAGTTAGGACACGGGGGCAGCGAGCACAGCGGGTGATGGGTGAGCGGGACTGGGTGCGAGTTCGGACACGGGGGCAGCGAGCACAGGGGGTGATGGGTGAGCGGGACTGGGTGCGAGTTAGGACACGGGGGCAGCGAGCACAGCGGGTGATGGGTGAGCGGGACTGGGTGCGAGTTCGGACACGGGGGCCAGCCGAGATTTGGATCACCTCTCGTTTACGTCGGGTAGAATATGGGAGGCCGGCCAGGAGTGCGTTGGAATAGTCAAGTCTAGCGGTAACAAAGAACAGGAGCAGGAGTCGGCCATTCGGCCCCTCGAGCCATTTAATACGATCATGGGCTGATCCGATCATGGACTCAGCTCCACTTCCCCGCCCGCTCCCCATAACCCCTTGTTCTCTTATCGGGCCACCGAGCACCAAGGGCACTACTCAGCGCCAAGCCTGCGACGAACACCTCGCTGCAGGCAACTCGGCTCATACAGTAGTGCCTAGTGATCTTTGACCACCCCCCCCACCCCCCCGCCCCCGGCCTTGCCACTGGACTAAGGCCTTGCTCAGCTGAGCCCGTGTGCAACGCCCGCCCCACCTTAAAGGAAACTCACGCACAGGCATCTTCCGTTCCTCCAACATGAAGTGCGGGACCTGGAACGTCAGGACCCTCGTGGACAACCCCGACAGCGACCGGCCGAGTTGCCCGGGAACTGGAGACGTGTTGATGTCGACATCGCCAACCTCAGCGAGACCCAGCGGGCCAAAGGAAGGCCAGCTCAAGGAACAAGCCGGGGGGAAAACCAGAGGCAGAACGCCACCTTCACGGGAGTCGTCTTCGCTGTCAACAACGAGCTGGTCGGCAGCCTCAAAAGACCCCCCCCCCCAACACCACCCCCCTCCGCCACCGGGGTTAACGAACGTCTCATGCTCAAGGCCGAGAGCTCGAAGAGGTCAAGCGCAAGGCAGCGGAAGGAGCATGTGGCAATCCAGCCCCACCCAGCCCTTCCCTCGGCGTGTGTCTGTCCCACCCTGTGACAAGAGTCTGTGGCTCTCGTGTCGGACTGTTCAGCCACCGACGAACTCGCTTCAGGATTGGAAGCAAGTCTTCCTCAATTGCGAGGGACTGCCCAGAATGACGATGATGATATCGGTTCAGAAACCGTCTCTATCCCTGTCTTATATATATTCAATGTCCCGGCCTCCACAGCTCTCCGAGGCAGCAAATTCCCTCAGATTTGCAACCCTCTGAGAGAAGACATTCCTCCTCGTCTCAGTTTTAAATGGGCGGTCCCCTTATTCTAAGATCATAGAAACATCGAAAATAGGTGCAGGAGCAGGCCATTCGGCCCTTCGAGCCTGCACCGCCATTCAATGTGTTCATGGCTGAACATGCAACTTCAGTACCCCCTTCCTGCTTTCTCGCCATACCCCCTGATCCCCCGAGTAGTCAGGACTACATCTAACTCCATTTTGAATCTATTTAGCGAATTGGCCTCAACAACTCTCTGCGGTAGAGCATTCCACAGGTTCACCACTCTCTGGGTGAAGAAGTTTCTCCTCATCTCGGTCCGAAATGGCTTACCCCTTATCCTTAGACCGTGATCCCTGGTTCTGGACTTCCCCAACATTAATAAGAACATAAGAATTAGGAACAGGAGTAGGCCATCTAGCCCCTTGAGCCTGCTCCACCACCCAACAAGATCACAGCTGATCTGGCCGTGGACTCAGCTCCACTTACCCGCCCGCTCCCCGTAACCCTTAATTCCCTTATTGGTTAAACATCTATCTATCTGTGACGTGAATACATTCAATGAGCTAGCCTCAACTGCTTCCCTGGGCAGAGAATTCCACAGATTCACAACCCTCTGGGAGAAGAAATTCCTTCTCAACTCGGTTTTAAATTGGCTCCCCCCGTATTTTGAGGCTGTGCCCCCGAGTTCTAGTCTCCCCGACCAGTGGAAACAACCTCTCTGCCTCTACCTTGTCTCTCCCTTTCATTATTTTAAATGTTTCTATAAGATCACCCCTCATCCGTCTGAACTCCAACGAGTAAAGACCCAATCTACTCAATCTATCATCATAAGGTAACCCCCTCATCTCCGGAATCAGCCGAGTGAATCGTCTCTGTACCCCCTCCAAAGCCAGTATAAACTTCCTTAAGTAAGGTGACCAAAACTGCACGCAGTACTCCAGGTGCGGCCTCACCAATACCCTGTACAGTTGCTTTTGTACTCCATGCCCCCTAGTTCTAGTCTCCCCGACCAGTGGAAACAACCTCTCTGCCTCTATCTTGTCTATCCCTTTCATGATTTTAAATGTTTCTATAAGATGACCCCTCATCCTTCTGAACTCCAACGCGTAAAGACCCAGTCTACTCAATCTATCATTGTCGAGCCCCCTCATAATCTTATACGTTTCCATAAGATCACCTCTCATTCTTCTGAACTCCAATGAGTAGAGGCCCAACCTCCTCAACCTTCCCTCATAAGTCAACCCCCCTCATCCCCGGGAATCAACCGAGTGAACCTTCTCTGAACTGCCTCCAAATGCAAGTGTATCCTTGGGTGGATAAGGGCACGGGTGAGGGCTTCAGCAGCGGAAGAGCTGGGCGGGGGGGGAGCTGGAGACGGGCAACGTTACGGAAGCTGGAAATAGGCGGTCTTAGTTGCGCCGCGGATAGGAATAAAGACACTAATGAAAAGCCAACATTTGAGCTGCAGTGGCCACCAATTTGCCCGGGGAGGACTAACGGTCCTCCGGGGGGGGGGGGGGTTGCTTGACTTCAGCAGCCCGTTGTCGCCTCTTGGCTCGGCTTCCCCCCCGCCTGCTCGTCGCCAGCGGGTCACGTGCCCCCCCCCCCCACTCCTCTCGCCCCTCCTCCTCCTCCTCCAGCGCGGGGGGAGCGGCGCATCACCCGGGGAAACGGCTCGCCCAATCGGCGGCTTCCACATCGCGCGTCGCGCGTCGACGGCGCGGGTCCCCGCTCCCTCTGCGGCCGACCTGTCCGCGTGCGTGCGTGCGCGTGCGTGCGCGCGCCCTCTGCTGTTGGTGGAGCGGGCGGCGGGCGGCGGCGGCACGTCAATCAGCCGGCCGGCTGCGCTGATTGGTTGTCAATCCACCAGCATTGGTGGAGGCGGAGGCTGGGGGCTGGGGGCTGGGCGGCCGCTGGCCGTTGGGAGGTGAGCGCGCATGCGCGAGTGGGCGGCCCGACCGCCACCCCACGTGGTGGTGGTGGTGGTGGGGGGAGGGAGAAAGAGGGGGAAAGCCGAGCTGCGATTGGTCGGCGCTGTGCGGCGCCCGGCGAGCGCCGCCGGTGATTGGCTGGCGGCGCTGTCAGTCAGCCCGCCGAGTGTGTGTGTGTGAGAGAGAGAGACAGCGAGCGGAGCCGGTGTGTGTGTGTGTGTCATGGCGTCGCATTGAAAGAGAGAGAGAGAGAGATCTGAGCGCGGCGGGCCACCCAGACACACACACAGAGACAGACCGAGAGACCGAGACCCAGCCGCCGCCGCCATGGAGGCCGCGCACACCCGCACGGTGGAGGAGGTGCTGCGGCATTTCGCCGTCAACGAGAGCACCGGCCTGGGGCCCGAGCAGCTCCGCAAGGGCCGCGAACAGTGGGGCCCGAACGGTGAGAGGGGGAGGGGTCTGTGGTGGGCTCCTGTGGGGGGAGGGGGGCTCCTGTGGTGGGGGGAGGGGTCTGTGGGGGGCTCCTGTGGTGGGGGGAGGGGTCTGTGGGGGGCTCCTGTAGGGGGAGGGGTCTGTGGGGCTCCTGTGGGGGGAGGGGTCTGTGGGGCTCCTGTGGGGGGAGGGGTCTGTGGGGGAGGGGGCTCCTGTGGGGGGCTCCTGTGAGGGGGAGGGGTCTGTGGGGGGCTCCTGTGAGGGGGAGGGGTCTGTGGGGGGCTCCTGTAGGGGGAGGGGTCTGTGGGGCTCCTGTGGGGGGAGGGGTCTGTGGGGCTCCTGTGGGGGGAGGGGTCTGTGGGGGAGGGGGCTCCTGTGGGGGGCTCCTGTGAGGGGGAGGGGTCTGTGGGGGGCTCCTGTGGGGGGAGGGGTCTGTGGGGGGCTCCTGTGAGGGGGAGGGGTCTGTGGGGCTCCTGTGGGAGGAGGGGTCTGGGGGGCTCCTGTAGGGGGGAGGGGTCTGTGGGGCTCCTGTGGGGGGAGGGGTCTGTGGGGGGCTCCTGTGGGAGGAGGGGTCTGTGGGGCTCCTGTGGGAGGAGGGGTCTGTGGGGCTCCTGTGGGGGGGGGGGTCTGTGGGGGGCTCCTGTGGGGGGGGGGGTCTGGGGGGCTCCTGTAGGGGGGAGGGGTCTGTGGGGCTCCTGTGGGGGGAGGGGTCTGTGGGGGGCTCCTGTGGGGGGAGGGGTCTGTGGGGGGCTCCTGTGGGAGGAGGGGTCTGTGTGGGGCTCCTGTGGGGGGAGGGGTCTGTGGGGGGCTCCTGTGGGGGGAGGGGTCTGTGGGGGGCTCTCTGTGGGGGGCTCCTGTGGGGGGAGGGGTCTGTGGGGCTCCTGTAGGGGAGGGGTCTGTGGGGGGCTCCTGTAGGGGGAGGGGTCTGTGGGGGGAGGGGGTCTGTGGGGGGCTCCTGTAGGGGGAGGGGTCTGTGGGGCTCCTGTGGGAGGAGGGGTCTGTGGGGCTCCTGTGGGGGAGGGGTCTGTGGGGCTCCTGTGGGAGGAGGGGTCTGTGGGGCTCCTGTGGGGGGAGGGGGGCTCCTGTGGGAGGAGGGGTCTGTGGGGCTCCTGTGGGGGGAGGGGTCTGTGGGGCTCCTGTGGGAGGAGGGGTCTGTGGGCTCCTGTGGGAGGAGGGGTCTGTGGGGCTCCTGTGGGAGGAGGGGTCTGTGGGGCTCCTGTGGGGGGAGGGGGGCTCCTGTGGGAGGAGGGGTCTGTGGGGCTCCTGTGGGGGGAGGGGTCTGTGGGGCTCCTGTGGGAGGAGGGGTCTGTGGGGCTCCTGTGGGGGGAGGGGTCTGTGGGGCTCCTGTGGGGGGGGCTCCTGCGGGGGGAGGGGTCTGTGGGGGGCTCCTGTAGGGGGGAGGGGTCTGTGGGGCTCCTGTAGGGGGAGGGGTCTGTGGGGCTCCTGTAGGGGGAGGGGTCTGTGGGGCTCCTGTGGGGGGAGGGGTCTGTGGGGGCTCCTGTGGGGGGAGGGGTCTGTGGGGCTCCTGTGGGGGAGAGGGGTCTGTGGGGCTCCTGTAGGGGGAGGGGTCTGTGGGGCTCCTGTGGGGGGAGGGGTCTGTGGGGAGAGGGGTCTGTGGGGCTCCTGTGGGGAGAGGGGTCTGTGGGGCTCCTGTGGGGGGAGGGGTCTGTGGGGCTCCTGGGGGGGCTCCTGTGGGGGGAGGGGTCTGTGGGGGGGCTCCTGTGGGAGGAGGGGTCTGTGGGGGAGGGGGGCTCCTGTGGGGGAGGGGTCTGTGGGGGCTCCTGTAGGGGGAGGGGGGCTCCTGTGGGGAGAGGGGTCTGTGGGGCTCCTGTGGGGGGAGGGGTCTGTGGGGCTCCTGTGGGAGGAGGGGTCTGTGGGGCTCCTGTGGGAGGAGGGGTCTGTGGGGCTCCTGTGGGAGGAGGGGTCTGTGGGGCTCCTGTGGGGGGAGGGGTCTGTGGGGGGCTCCTGTGGGAGGAGGGGTCTGTGGGGCTCCTGTGGGAGGAGGGGTCTGTGGGGCTCCTGTGGGGGGGAGGGGTCTGTGGGGCTCCTGTGGGAGGAGGGGTCTGTGGGGGCTCCTGTGGGAGGAGGGGTCTGTGGGGCTCCTGTGGGGGGAGGGGTCTGTGGGGGGCTCCTGTGGGGGGAGGGGTCTGTGGGGGGCTCCTGTGGGGGGAGGGGTCTGTGGGGGGCTCCTGGGGGGGAGGGGTCTGTGGGGGGCTCCTGTGGGGGGAGGGGTCTGTGGGGGGCTCCTGTGGGGGGGAGGGGTCTGTGGGGGGCTCCTGTAGGGGGAGGGGTCTGTGGGGGGAGGGGTCTGTGGGGGGCTCCTGTGGGGGGAGGGGTCTGTGGGGGCTCTGTGGGAGGAGGGGTCTGTGGGGCTCCTGTGGGAGGAGGGGTCTGTGGGGCTCCTGTGGGAGGAGGGGTCTGTGGGGCTCCTGTAGGGGGAGGGGTCTGTGGGGCTCCTGTAGGGGGAGGGGTCTGTGGGGGGAGGGGTCCTGTGGGGCTCCTGTAGGGGGAGGGGTCTGTGGGGCTCCTGTGGGGGGAGGGGTCTGTGGGGCTCCTGTGGGGGAGGGGTCTGTGGGGCTCCTGTGGGGGGAGGGGTCTGTGGGGCTCCTGTAGGGGGAGGGGTCTGTGGGGCTCCTGTGGGGGGCTCCTGTGGGGGGAGGGGTCTGTGGGGCTCCTGTGGGGGAGGGGGTCTGTGGGGCTCCTGTGGGGGAGGGGGGCTCCTGTGGGGAGAGGGGTCTGTGGGGGGGGCTCCTGTGGGGGGAGGGGTCTGTGGGGCTCCTGTGGGGGGAGGGGTCTGTGGGGCTCCTGTGGGGGGAGGGGTCTGTGGGGCTCCTGTGGGGGAGGGGGGCTCCTGTGGGGAGAGGGGTCTGTGGGGGGGGCTCCTGTGGGGGGAGGGGTCTGTGGGGCTCCTGTGGGGGGAGGGGTCTGTGGGGGGCTCCTGTAGGGGGAGGGGTCTGTGGGGCTCCTGTGGGGGAGGGGGGCTCCTGTGGGGAGAGGGGTCTGTGGGGGGGGCTCCTGTGGGGGGAGGGGTCTGTGGGGGGCTCCTGTAGGGGGAGGGGTCTGTGGGGTTCCTGTGGGGGGAGGGGTCTGTGGGGCTCCTGTGGGGGGAGGGGTCTGTGGGGGGCTCCTGTGGGGGGGGAGGGGGTCTGTGGGGGGCTCCTGTGGGGGGGAGGGGTCTGTGGGGGGGAGGAGGTCTGTGGGGGGGCTCCTGTGGGGGGGAGGGGTCTGTGGGGGGGAGGGGGTCTGTGGGGGGGCTCCTGTGGGGGGAGGGGTCTGTGGGGGGCTCCTGTGGGGGGGAGGGGTCTGTGGGGGGCTCCTGTGGGGGGAGGGGTCTGTGGGAGGAGGGGGGGCTCCTGTGGGAGGAGGGGTCTGTGGGGCTCCTGTGGGGGGAGGGGTCTGGGGGGCTCCTGTGGGGGGAGGGGTCTGTGGGGGGCTCCTGTGGGGGAGAGGGGTCTGTGGGGCTCCTGTGGGGGGCTCCTGTAGGGGGAGGGGTCTGTGGGGCTCCTGTGGGGGAAGGGCTCCTGTGGGGGGAGGGATCTGTGGGGGGAGGGGTCTGGGGGCTCCTGTGGGGGGAGGGGTCTGTGGGGCTCCTGTGGGAGGAGGGGTCTGTGGGGCTCCTGTGGGAGGAGGGGTCTGTGGGGCTCCTGTGGGAGGAGGGGTCTGTGGGGCTCCTGTAGGGGGAGGGGGGCTCCTGTGGGGGCAGGGGTCTGTGGGGCTCCTGTGGGAGGAGGGGTCTGGAGGGTTCCTCTGGGAGGAGGGTTCTTGTGGGGGGAGGGTTCCTGTGGGAGGAGGGGTCTGGAGGGTTCCTGTGGGAGGAGGGGTCTGGAGGGTTCCTGTGGGAGGAGGGGTCTGGAGGGCTCCTGTGGGAGGAGGGGTCTGGAGGGCTCCTGTGGGAGGAGGGGTCTGGAGGGCTCCTGTGGGAGGAGGGGTCTGGAGGGCTCCTGTGGGAGGAGGGGTCTGGAGGGTTCCTGTGGGAGGAGGGGTCTGGAGGGTTCCTGTGGGAGGAGGGGTCTGGAGGGTTCCTGTGAGGAAGGGGAGCTCCTGTGGGAGGAGGGGTCTGGAGGGTTCCTGTGGGAGGAGGGGTCTGGAGGGTTCCTGTGGGAGAGGGGTCTGGAGGGTTCCTGTGAGGGAGGGGAGCTCCTGTGGGAGGAGGGGTCTGGGGGGTTCCTGTGGGAGGAGGGGTCTGGAGGGTTCCTGTGAGGGAGGGAAGCTCCTGTGGGAGGAGGGGTCTGGAGGGTTCCTGTGAGGGAGGGGTCTGGAGGGTTCCTGTGGGGGAGGGGGCTCCTGTGGGAGGAGGGGTCTGGAGGGTTCCTGTGGGAGGAGGGGGCTCCTGTGGGAGGAGGGGTCTGTGGGGCTCCTGTGGGAGGAGGGGTCTGTGGGGCTCCTGTGGGAGGAAGCGTATGGGGGGCTCCTGTGGGGGAGTGGGGCTCCTGTGGGAGGAGGGGTCTGTGGGGGATTGGTCTGTGGGGCTCCTGTGGGGGATTGGTCTGTGGGGCTCCTGTGGGGGAGGGGTCTGTGGGGCTCCTGTGGGAGTGGGGCTCCTGTGGGGGGAGTGAGTGGGGCTCCTGTGGGGGGAGGGGGGAGTGAGTGGGGCTCCTGTTGGGGGAGGGAGGAGTGAGTGGGGCTCCTGTGGGGGCAGGGGGGAGTGAGTGGGGCTCCTGTGGGGGGAGGGGGGAGTGAGTGGGGCTCCTGGGGGGGTGTCCTGTGGGGGAGGGTTCGGGGGGGGGGCATCCTGTGGGGGAGGGGTCTGTGGCTCTGGGGAGGGGCCGGGGGCTTGAGGGAGGGGTCTGTGGCTCTGGGGGAGGTGCTGGGGGCTTGTGGGAGGGGTCTGTGACGCCTGTGGGAGAGTGGTCTGTGACTCTGGGGGCTGGGCCAGGCAAGGGGCCTGTGGGGAGTGAGCTGGAGGGGCTCTGGGGGGGAGGGGCCTCGGGCTCTGGGGCGGTGGGGGCAGGGCTCGGGGGGAGGTGCCTGGGCTTATGGTGAAGGGGAGGGGCTCGGGGGGAGGGCCTGGGATACTCGGTGGGGCCTGTGGGGAGGGGGGGGAGAAGAGGCCGTGGGGTGGGGCCTGAGGGAGGGGGTTTGTATCTAGGGGGAGGGGGGCTGATGCGGGGCTTGGGGTGGGGCATGTGTCCAGTGGGTTCTGGGTTGGTGGAGGGTCATGGGCCAGGCTTTGGTGGGGGGGGGAATAGGCCTGGTCTGAGGGAGGTGCATTGGGGGAGGGGCCTATGATGCTCCTCCCCATTGGGAGAGGGGCTTTGCCATTGAGGGGTTTTTGGGACTGTTGTAATGCAGAAAACACGGCTGTTAACTTGCACACAGCGCACTCCCGCAATGTGATAAATGAGCAGATGCTGTTTTTGTGATGTTGGTTTGAGGGATAAATACAGGTCACAGGGGAGAAGTTCCCCATCTCCTCTTCTAACAGTAGCCGTGGGATCCTTTCCATCCACTTGGGATGCAGATGGGGCCTCGGTTTAATGTCTCATCCGAAAGACAGTCCCTCCGACAGTGCAGTGCTCGCTCAGTGAAGAGGACACACAAAATCTGCATAAGGACATAGACAGGCTAAGTGAGTGGGCAAAAATTTGGCAGATGAGAGTATAATGTTGGAAAGTGTGAGGTCATGCACTTTGGCAGAAAAAAAATCAAAAAGCAAATTATCATTTAAATGGAGAAAGATTGCAAAGTGCTGCTGTACAGAGGGACCTGGGGGTAAAAGGATAGTATGCACGGACAGCAAGTGATCAGGAAGGCCAAAGGTATGTTGGCCTTTATTGCAAAGGGGATGGAGTATAAAAGCAGGGAAGTCTTGCTACAGTTATACAGGGTATTGTTGAGGCCACACCTGGAGTACTGCGTGCAGTTTTGGTTTCCATATTTACGAAAGGATATACTTGCTTTGGAGGCAGTGCAGAGAAGGTTCACTCGGTGAATTCCGGAGATGAGGGGGTTGACTTATGAGGAAAGGTTGAGGAGGTTGGGCCTCTACTCATTGGAATTCAGAAGAATGAGAGGTGATCTTATCGCAACGTATAAGATTATGAGGGGGCTTGACAAGGTGGATGCAGAGAGGATGTTTCCACTGATGGGGGAGACTAGAACTAGAGGACATGATCTCAGAATAAGTGGCCGCCCATTTAAAGCAGATGAGGAGAAATTTCTTCTATAAAGGTTGTAAATCTGTGGAAGTTGCTGCCTCAGAGAGCTGTGGAAGCCGGGACATTGAACACATTAAAGACAGAAATAGACAGTTTCTTAAACGATAAGGGGTTATGGGGAGCGGGCGGGGAAGTGGAGCTGAGTCCATGATCAGATCAGCCATGATCTGAGTAAATGCCGGAGCAGGCTCGAGGGGCCCCTCCGACAGTGCGGCGCTCCCTCAGTACCGCCCCTCCGACAGCACGGCGCTCCCTCAGTACCGCCCCTCCGACAGTGTGGCACTCCCTCAGTACCGCCCCTCCGACAGTGCGGCGCTCCCTCAGTACCGCCCCTCCGACAGTGTGGCACTCCCTCAGTACCGCCCCTCCGACAGCGCGGCGCTCCCTCAGTACCGCCCCTCCGACAGTGCGGCGCTCCCTCAGTACCGCCCCTCCGACAGCACGGCGCTCCCTCAGTACCGCCCCTCCGACAGTGTGGCACTCCCTCAGTACCGCCCCTCCGACAGCGCGGCACTCCCTCAGTACCGCCCCTCCGACAGCGCGGCGCTCCCTCAGTACTGCCCCTCCGACAGCACGGCGCTCCCTCAGTACCGCCCCTCCGACAGCGCGGCGCTCCCTCAGTACCGCCCCTCCGACAGCGCGGCGCTCCCTCAGTACCGCCCCTCCGACAGCGCGGCGCTCCCTCAGTACCGCCCCTCCGACAGCGCGGCGCTCCCTCAGTACCGCCCCTCCGACAGCGCGGCGCTCCCTCAGTACCGCCCCTCCGACAGCGCGGCGCTCCCTCAGTACCGCCCCTCCGACAGCGCAGCGCTCCCTCAGTACCGCCCCTCCGACAGAGCGGGGCTCCCTCAGTACTGCCCCTCCGACAGTGCAGCACTCCCTCAGTACCGCCCCTCCGACAGCGCGGCGCTCCCTCAGTACCGCCCCTCCGACAGCGCAGCGCTCCCTCAGTACCGCCCCTCCGACAGAGCGGGGCTCCCTCAGTACCGCCCCTCCGACAGTGCAGCACTCCCTCAGTACTGCCCCTCCGACAGTGCGGCACTCCCTCAGTACCGCCCCTCCGACAGTGCGGCGCTCCCTCAGTACTGCCCCTCCGACAGTGCAGCACTCCCTCAGTACTGCCCCTCCGACAGTGCAGCACTCCCTCAGTACTGCCCCTCTGACAGTGCGGCACTCCCTCAGTACTGCCCCTCCGACAGTGCGGCGCTCCCTCAGTACTGCCCCTCCGACAGCGCGGCGCTCCCTCAGTACTGCCCCTCCGACAGCGCGGCGCTCCCTCAGTACTGCCCCTCCAGCAGCGCAGCGCGGCGCTCCCTCAGTACCGCCCCTCCGACAGCACGGCGCTCCCTCAGTACTGCCCCTCCGACAGCGCGGCGCTCCCTCAGTACTGCCCCTCCGACAGCACGGCGCTCCCTCAGTACTGCCCCTCCGACAGCGCGGCGCTCCCTCAGTACCGCCCCTCCGACAGTGCGGCGCTCCCTCAGTACTGCCCCTCCAGCAGCGCAGCGCGGCGCTCCCTCAGTACTGCCCCTCCAGCAGCGCAGCGCGGCGCTCCCTCAGTACTGCCCCTCCGACAGTGCGGCGCTCCCTCAGTACCGCCCCTCCGACAGCGCGGCGCTCCCTCAGTACCGCCCCTCCGACAGCGCGGCGCTCCCTCAGTACCGCCCCTCCGACAGCGCGGCGCTCCCTCAGTACTGCCCCTCCGACAGCGCGGCGCTCCCTCAGTACCGCCCCTCCGACAGCGCGGCACTCCCTCAGTACTGCCCCTCTGACAGCGCGGCGCTCCCTCAGTACCGCCCCTCCGACAGCATGGCGCTCCCTCAGTACTGCCCCTCCGACAGCGCGGCACTCCCTCAGTACTGCCCCTCTGACAGCGCGGCGCTCCCTCAGTACCGCCCCTCCGACAGCGCGGCGCTCCCTCAGCACCGCCCCTCCAGCAGCGCAGTGAGGCGCTCCCTCAGTATTGGACACCGGGGAATGTCGGGCCTGCATTGTGGGGCTCGAATCTCTGGAGTGGAGACTCGAAGCCACGTTCTGATTCGGAGTTGAGAGAGACACATTGAGCCACTGCTGACACCATGAAGTTGGTGGAAGACCTTCGCTGCAGAGGTTTGTTGCGACTTGGTTTGTCTGACCAGAGGTAGCAGGAGACCCAGAATCCGGAATAGGCTTTGATAAAATGAGCTGGCTTCATATTTTGAAGAGAAAAATTAAAATGGGTATTGGAAGCGGGATTTCATTGAGCTGTCACGGGGCAAATGGGCAGAATGGCCTTCTCCTTTGATCTTGATGTTGGCTGTGTTTTCTTCAATTTTGAATGCCCCCACACTTTTTAAACTTAGCGAAGGAGGGAGAGAGCGTGTCAGTGACAATCCCATCTCTGTATTGTGGCTACATGCCGTTCATTCGTGACTCAGAATCCTTCCTGAGGTTTCCACGAGTCTGCGCAGGACTGCAGCTGAGCTTAGTTTAAATGAAAAATACTAATAACATGAGTGTTCTACCGTCTTGCTTTTAAAATTGTTATCCATGGGTTCAGATCCATCCACGCCCTTACCCCTCCCTGTTTCTGTAACCACCTCCAGCCCCTACACCCCTCCCTATCTCTGTAACCTCCTCCAGCCCCAACACCCCTCCCTATCTCTGTAACCCCCTCCAGCCCCGACACCCCTCCCTATCTCTGTAACCTCCTCCAGCCCCGACAACCCTCCCTATCTCTGTAACCCCCTCCAGCCCCGACACCCCCTCCCTATCTCTGTAACCCCCTCCAGCCCCGACACCCCTCCCTATCTCTGTAACCTCCTCCAGCCTCTACACCACTCCCTATCTCTGTAACCTCCTCCAGCCCCTACACCACTCCCTATCTCTGTAACCTCCTCCAGCCCCTACAACCCTCCCTATCTCTGTAACCTCCTCCAGCCCCTACAACCCTCCCTATCTCTGTAATCTCCTCCAGCCCCTACACCCCTCCCTATCTCTGTAACCTCCTCCAGCCCCTACACCCTTCCCTATCTCTGTAACCTCCTCCAGTCCCTACACCCCTCCCTATCTCTGTAACCTCCTCCAGCCCCTACACCCCTCCCAATCTCTGTAACCCCCTCCAGCCCCTACACCCCTCCCTATCTCTGTAACCTCCTCCAGTCCCTACACCCCTCCCTATCTCTGTAACCTCCTCCAGCCCCTACACCCTTCCCTGTTTCTGTAACCTCCTCCAGCCCCGACACCCCTCCCTATCTCTGTAACCTCCTCCAGCCCCGACACCCCTCCCTATCTCTGTAACCACCTCCAGCCCCTACACCCCTCCCTATCTCTGTAACCTCCTCCAGCCCCGACACCCCTCCCTATCTCTGTAACCTCCTCCAGCCCCTACAACCTTCCTTGTTTCTGTAACCTCCTCCAGCCCCTACACCCCTCCCTATCTCTAACCCCTACACCCCTCCCTATCTCTGTAACCTCCTCCAGCCCCTACAACCTAGTGTTTAAAGGTGAAAGATGAATATTTGTATAATGTTAGAGGTTGTACATATTTGTGTCATAATTGACCCTAAGAAAGGATCATCATCATCGTAGGCTGTCCCTCGAAACGAGGATGACTTGCTTCCACGCCAAAAAAAGGACAAGTTCACAGGTGTTTCGAATGGAGGGCCTGAACTACATGTTGAAGGGTGGAAGATGCCTGTGCGTGGATTTTTTTAACATGTGGTGACCGTTGCACACCAGTCACCACACGGGCTTGACAGAGCCAGGTCTTGGTCCAGTGGCAAGGGTTAACCAAGACCACTGGAGACCAGTTCTGCTGCACGGGACCCAGTGCGCGCACGTATCACAGTGTGGGCTGGGCCCGTGCTGCCCCTGGCCCCGAACTCGCGCCTCTCCTGGGCCCCGATCACGTCCCTCTACAATCACTCGCCGCTCCTTCGCCCCGACCTCGCCGCTCCTGCTGTACCTGCCCCACGCTCCAATCACCGACCTGGTTCTTGATGACGTCACTCTTCGCTGTGTCGCCCTCCTGCACCAGCTCGCGCTGCACCCTGAAGTGGTACACCACCACGCTGCCCATGGTCGCCTCTCACCGCTCCTTTTATGGCCCCGCCCTGCCGCTGGTGTTCCCTCGCAGATTGGGGCCTCCATGCTGCATATACTTGCCCATGGCCCATATACTTGCCGGACGGAGAGGGAGTGCAGCGAAGGTTCACCAGACTGATTCCTGGGATGGCAGGACTGTGGTATGAGGAGAGATTGGGTCGACTGGGCCTGTATTCACTGGAGTTTAGAATAATGAGGGGATCGCATTGAAAGGTATAAAATTCTGACGGGGTTGGACAGACTGGATGCGGGGAGGATGTTTCCCCGGGGGCTGGGAAGTCTAGAACAAGAGGGTCACAGTCTCAGGATACGGGGTAGGAAATTTAGGAGCGAGATGAGGAGAAATGTTTTCACTCAGAGGGTGGTGAACCTGTGGAATTCTCTACCACAGAAGGCTGTGGAGGCCAAGTCACTGAATATATTTAAGAGGGAGACAGATAGATTTCGAGACACAAAAGGTATCAAGGGGTATGGGGGAATAAGCGGGAATATGGTGTTGAGATAGAGGATCAGCCATGATATTGAATGGCGGTGCAGACTCGAAGGGCCGAATGGCCTACTACTGCTCCTATTTTCTAACCCTGCCTATCTCTGTAACCACCTCCAGCCCCGCACCCCTCCCTATCCCTGTAACCTCCTCCAGCCCCTACACCCTTCTTATCCCTGTAACCTCTTCCAGCCCCGACACCCCTCCCGATCTCTGTAACCTCCTCCAGCCCCGCACCCCTCCCTATCCCTGTAACCTCCTCCAGCCCCTACACCCTTCTTATCCCTGTAACCTCCTCCAGCCCCTACACCCTTCTTATCCCTGTAACCTCTTCCAGCCCCTACACCCTCCCTATCCCTGTAACTTCTTCCAGCCCCTACACCCCTCCCTGTTTCTGTAACCTCCTCCAGCCCCACAACCCCTCCCTGTTTCTGTAACCTCCTCCTGCCCTACACCCCTCCCTGTTTCTGTAACCTCCTCCAGCCCTACACCCCTCCCTATCTCTGTAACTCCCTCCAGCCCCTACACCCTCCCCATCTCTGTAACTCCCTCCAGCCCCGACAACCCTCCGAGATCTCTGCACTCCTCCAATTCTGCCCTCCTGACCATCCCTGATTATAATCGCTCCACCATCGGTGGCCGTGCCTTCTGTTGCCTGGGCCCCAAGCTCTGGAACTCCCTCCCTCAACCTCTCCGCGCCCCTCTCCTCCTGTAAGACACTCCTTAAAACCCACCTCTTTGACCAGGTTTTTGGTCACCGCCACTCGCCGCAACTCTTATGGCCCCGACCTGCCGCTGATGTTCCCTCGCGGGTCGGGGCCATAAAAGGAGCGGCGAGCAGCGGCCATGGGCAGCTTGCCACGGCAAGTTACAGCGCGAGCTGGTGCAAGAGGGCGACCGACGGCAACGAAGGGTGACCAAGGTCCAGTTCCGTCATTGGAGCGTGGCCAGACACAGCGGGAGCGGCGAGGTCGGGGCGAAGGAGCGGCGAGAGACTGCGGAGGGACGTGATCGGGGCCCAGGAGAGGCGCGAGCTCAGGGGCCCAGGAGAGGCGTGAGCTCAGGGGCCCAGAAGAGCCGAGGGCCCAGGGGGCAGCACGGGCCCAGCCCACACTGTGCGATATGTGCGCGTGCAGCAGAGCAGTTCTCCAGCCGTCTTGGTTAACCCTCGCCACTGGACCCAGACCTCGCTCTGTCAAGCCCGCGTGGTGGCTGGTGTGCAACGGTCACCCCACGTTAAAAAAAATCCACCCACAGGCATCTTCCACCCTTCTGGATCTGGAATATTAGGTCCTTCATTGAAACACCTGTGCACTCCACCTCTTTTGGCGTGGAAGCAAGTCATCCTCGTTTCAAGGGACCGCCTACGATGATGATATACCGCCTCATGCGGCTCGGTGTGAAATTTGTATCTGATTTCCGCTCCTGGGAAGCGCCTTGCAACATTCGCTACATTAAAGGTGCTTTATTAATGGGTGTTATTTAGGGATCAGGTGACTTGAACATTATGGGGTGTCTTCATGCCCCTCCCATTGCATCCAGCGAAATCCAGGGCCATGTATGTCTGAACCTTATGGCGAGACTTGTTCTCATGGAATCTCCATCTGTGGGGTTGAATCTGCTTGTCCCAGTGCCCGCCCCCACACCACCAGCCCCCGATTCTCAGTTACAGAATCGTACAGCACAGGAGAACATAAGAAATAGGATTAGGAGCAGGCCATTCGGCCCATCGTGCCTGTGCCGGCTATTTGAAAGAGCGATCGCACTCCCCCCCCCCCCACAGCCCTGCAAGTGTTTCCCCCTTCCATTATTTATCCAGCTCCTCTTTTGAAAGTTACTATTGAATGTGCTTCCACTGCCCTTTGCCGATCATAACTCACTGCGTAAAAACATTTCTCCTCTTTGGTTCTTTTGCCGATTGTCTGAAATCTGTGTCCCTCTGGTGACCAACCTTCCTGCCCCCCCCCCCCCCCCCCCCCCCCCGGGAACAGTTTCTCGCTCTCTGCTCTGTCCAGATCCCTCATGATTTTGATCACCTCGATCAAATCTCCTCTCAACCTTCTCTGCTCCAAGGAGAACAACCCCAACTTCTCCAGTCTATCCACGTCACTGAAGTCCCTCATCCCCAGGACCATTCTCGTCGATCTCCCCTTGGCCTTCTCTGCTTTTAAGGAAAACATCATCATAGGCAGTCCCTCGGAATCGAGGAAGGCTTGCTTCCACTCCCAAAGTGAGTTCTTTGATGGCTGAGCAGTCCGATACGGGAGCCGCAGACCCTGTTACAGGTGGGACAGACATTCGTCGGGGGAAGGGGTTGGTGGGGCTGGTTTGTCGCACGCTCCTTCCAGTGCCTGCGCTTGGCCTCTCCATGCTCCTTGCGTCGAGACTCAAAAGAGCTCAACGCCCTCCCGGATGGACTTTCTCCACCTCGGGCAGTCTTCGGCCAGGGTCTCTCAGGTGTCAGTGGTGATGTCGCACTTTACCAAGGAGGCTTTGAGGATGTCCTTATAACGTTTCCTCTGTCCTCCTTTGGCTCGTTTACCATGAAGGAGCTCCGCATAAAGCATTTGCTTGGGGATTGTTAAGGAGAACAACCCCAGCCTGGGTGGCAGTGTGAGCTGTGAGGAGTCTGCAGGGTGACATGGACAGGTTTGGTGAGCGGGCAAATGCATGGCAGATGCAGTATCATGTGGATAAATGTGAGGTTATCCACTTTGGTGGCAAAAATACGAAGGCAGAATATTATCTGAATGATAACAGATTAGGAAAAGGGGAGATGCAACGAGACCTGGGTGTCATGGTACATCAGTCACTGAAAGTTGGCATGCAGGTACAATAGGCGGTGAAGAAGGCAAATGGCATGTTGGACTTCATCGCGAGAGGATTTGAGTATAGGAGCAGGGAGGTCTTACTGCAGTTGTACAGGGCCTTGGTGAGGCCACACCTGGAATATTGTGTTCAGTTTTGGTCTCCTAATCTGAGGAAGGACGTTCTTGCTATTGAGGGAGTGCAGCGAAGGTTCACCAGACTGATTCCTGGGATGGCAGGACTGACATATGAAGAAACACTGGATCGACTGGGCTTATATTCACTGGAATTTAGAAGAGTGAGAGGGGATCTCATAGAAACATATAAAATTCTGATGGGACTGGACAGGTTAGATGCAGGAAGAATGTTCCCGATGTTGGGGAAGTCCAGAACCAGGGGTCACAGTCGTAAGGATAAGGGCTGAGATGAGGAGAAACTTCTTCACTCAGAGAATTGTGAACCTGTGGAATTCTCTACCACAGAAAGTTGTTGGGGCCATTTCGTTGGATATATTCAAAAGAGAGTTAGATATGGCCCTTACGGCTAAAGGGATCAAGGGGTATGGAGAGAAAGCAGGAAAGGGGTACTGAGGGGATGATCAGCCATGATCTTATTGAATGGCCTACTCCTGCACCTATTTTCTATGTTTCTAATGTTGGTGCGTCTGTCCTCCCTGGTCCCATTCTGGTCAATCTCCTCTGCATCCTTTCCAAGGCCTTGACGTCCTTCCAAAAGCGGAGTGCCCAGAATTGGACACAATACTCCAGTTGAGGCCTAACCGAGTGACCTATAAAGATTTAGAATAACTTTTTTGTATTTTATGTTAAGCCAAGGATCCCATGTGTGTTTTTTTCTTTTTAAAAACAGCCTTCTCCACTTGCCCTGCTATGGTCACAGAATTGTTTACATAAGCCACCAGGCCTCTATGTCCCTTCACCCCCCCCCCCCCTTTAGAATTGTCTCATTTAATTTATATTGCCTCTCCTCACTCTTTTTAATGTGCTCGCCAGAAACATAGGAACAGGAAGTGGCCATTCAGCCCCTGGAGCCTGTTCTGACATTCAATTCGATCAAGGCTCTGACAGAAAACAGAGTCGGGATAAATGGTTCATGCTCTGGTTGGCAGCCAGTAACTAGTGGGGGATCAGTGCTGGGACACCAACTATTTACAATTTCTAACGACTTGGAAGAAGGGAATGAGTGTCACGTAGCCAAGTTTGCTGACGATACAAAGATGGGAGGAAAAGCAATGTGTGAGGAGGACACAAAAAATCTCCAAAAGGACATAGACAGGCTAAGTGAGTGGGCAAAAATTTGGCAGATGGAGCATAATGTTGGAAAGTGTGAGGTCATGCACTTTGGCAGAAAAAAAATCAAAGAGCAAGTTATTATTTAAATGGAGAAAAATAGCTGCAGTACAGCGGGACCTGGGGGTCCTGGTGCATGAAGCACAAAAGGTGAGTATGCAGGCACAGCAAGTGATCAGGAAGGCCAATGGGTGGGTGGGACAGGTTTGCCGCACGCTCCTTCCGCTTGCTTTCTGCATGCTGTTGGCGACGAGACTCGAGGTGCTCAGCACCCTCCCGGATGTACTTCCTCCACTTAGGGCGGGGCAGGACTGGTCTTTGACCAGGGACTCCCAGGTGTCGGTGCACTTTTATCAGAGAGGCTTTGAGGGTGTCCCTGTAACATTTCCTCTGCCTGCCTTTGGATGTACAGCGCTGTGAGACGTCCGGTGGTACTGAAAGGCGCTGTATAAATGCAAGTCTTTGATAATCGAGGTGATATCTGCAGGCCCGATAATGGAGTCACAGCCCCATTTTAACCCCTTTCGCCTGCTCAGGCAGCCTAACCGATGGGCACGGCCCGCCTTGCCTTATTTCCCATGCAGGAGGGCGAGAATAGGAAGATGCACAGCTCTGATGCAGGATTAGAATGGAGACTGGGGCACGTGACTTCAGGTGAGGGGGAGGGGAGCAGGTAACAGACTTCCCCCCCCCCCCTCCCCCCTCTGCCATTGATTGAAGGTTAATTGGTTGAGGAGAGGAGCAGGAGGAATGTAATTAATTTACGAACGAGATGATGTTCATAGAGCGAGATGACTTTGGTATAATTGGAGCTGTAAATGAGGCCAGGCTTTGAGGAGGAAGCAACTGGGGAGTGATTCATAAGCGGTCCCTCGAACGAGGATGACTTGCTTCCACGAGTTCATGTGTTTCAATGAAGGACCTGACATTCGAGTCCTGAACTGCAATTAAAGGGTGGAAGATGCCTGTGTGTGGAATTTTTTTAACGTGGGGTGACCGTTGTACACCAGCCACCCCACGGGCTTGACAGAGCCAGGTCTTGGTCCAGTGGCAAGGGTTGACCAGGACGACTGGAGACCTGCTCTGCTGCACGGACCCAGTGCGCGCACATATCGCACAGTGTGGGCTGCCCTTGGGCTCCTCGCCTCTCCTGGGCCTCGTACCCTCATTCACCGCAGTTCCGCCACGATCTCTCGCCGCCCCTCCCCCACAGAAACATTCACCGCTCCCTCCGCCCCGATCTCCCTTCTGCCGTGATCTCTCGCCTCCGCTCCGATCTCCCTCCGCCAAATGATCGTCGCAACTCCGCCGCGACCACGCTCCGCCCCGACCTCTCGCTGGCCCCTCCGCCCCAACCCCTCTCCGCCCCGACCTTCCCACTCCTCTGTACCTGGGCCCCGCCGGTGTTCCTGCCCACGCTCCAAAATGGCGACCAGGAGTTTGATGACGTCGCCCATCTCAAAATCGGCGCACACTTTCCAGCAGCTCGCGCTGGAGGTTGACGTGGTCCGCGCCTCTCCAGCTCTTTTATAGTCCGACCTCCAGAGCTGTTCTCTCGCAGGTCCGGGGGGGGGGTGGGGGCACGATGGGGGAGTGATTTAACCTGGAAAGGAATATAGCTTCTGAGCCCCAGGGCCTCCCCATCACGGAGACCAACTCCTCCGCTCCCCCCCCCCTCCCCCCGTCGCATCACCCCTTGCCTCAACTCACCTGCTGAAACCCCTGATCCACACCCTCTGTCAGCGGATTCCAACGCTCTCCTGGCCGGCCTTCCAACCTCCCTAAACTTCAGTTCATCCGAAACTCGGCTGCCCCGTGTCCTGGCTCGCAGCCAGTCCTGCTCACCCATCACCCCCCCCCCCCCAGCCCCACACTCTGTGCTCGCTGACCTACATTGGCTCCTGGTCCGGCAATGGCTCCATTTGAAAATTCTCATGTTCGAGTTCAAATCTCTCCATGACCACATCCCCTTACATCATCTTTGTAACCTCCTCCAGCCCCTACACCCCTCCGGATCTCTGTAACCTCCTCCAGCCCTACACCCATCCCGATCTCTGTAACCTCCTCCAGCCCCAACACCCCTCCCTATCTCTGTAACCTCCTCCAGCCCCCACACCCCTCCCTATCTCTGTAACCTCCTCCAGCCCCGACACCCCTCCCTATCTCTGTAACCTCCTCCAGCCCTACACCCCTCCCGATCTCTGTAACCTCCTCCAGCCCCGACACCCCTCCCTATCTCTGTAACCTCCTCCAGCCCTACACCCATCCCTATCTCTGTAACATCCTCCAGCCCCTACACCCCTCCCTATCTCTGTAACCTCCTCTAGCCCCTACATCCCTCCCGATCTCTATAACCTCCTCCAGCCCTACACCCATCCCTATCTCTGTAACATCCTCCAGCCCCTACACCCCTCCCTATCTCTGTAACACCTCCAGCCCCTGCACCCCTCCCTATCTCTGTAACCCCTCCAGCCCCTACACCCCTCCCTATCTCTGTAACCTCCTCCAGCCCTACACCCCTCCCTATCTCTGTAAGCCCTCCAGCCCCTACATCTCTCCCTATCATAGTAACCACCTCCAGCCCCTACACCCCTCCCTATCTCTGTAACCCCTCCAGCCCATACATCCCTCCCTATCATAGTCACCACCTCCAGCCCCTGCACCCCTCCCTATCTCTGTAACCCCTACATCCCTCCCTATCTCTGTAACCTCCTCCAGCCCCTACACCCCTCCCTATCTCTGTAACCTCCTCCAGCCCCTACACCCCTCCCTATCTCTGTAACCTCCTCCAGCCCCTACACCCCTCCCTATCTCTGTAACCTCATCCAGCCCCTACAACCCTCCCTATCTCTGTAACCTCCTCCAGCCCCTACACCCCTCCCTATCTCTGTAACCTCCTCCAGCCCCTACACCCCTCCCTATCTCTGTAACCTCCTCCAGCCCCTACTCCCCTCCCTATCTCTAACCTCCTCCAGCCCCTATACCCCTCCCTATCTCTGTAACCTCCTCCAGCCCCTGCACCCCTCCCTATCTCTGTAACCTCCTCCAGCCCCTACACCCCTCCCTATCTCTGTAACCTACACCCCTCCCTATCTCTGTACCCCTCCAGTCCCTGCACCCCTCCCTATCTCTGTAACCCCTCCAGTCCCTGCACCCCTCCCTATCTCTGTAACCTACACCCCTCCCTATCTCTGTAACCCCTCCAGTCCCTGCACCCCTCCCTATCTCTGTAACCCCTCCAGCCCCTGCACCCCTCCCTATCTCTGTAACCTCCTCCAGCCCCTACACCCCTCCCTATCTCTGTAACCTCCTCCAGCCCCTACACCCCTCCCTATCTCTGTAACCCCTCCAGTCCCTGCACCCCTCCCTATCTCTGTAACCCCTCCAGCCCCTGCACCCCTCCCGATCTCTATAACCTCCTCCAGCCCTACACCCCTCCCTATCTCTGTAACCTCCTCCAGCCCTACACCCCTCCCTATCTCTGTAACCTCCTCCAGCCCCTACACCCCTCCCTATCTCTGTAACCCCTCCAGCCCCTGCACCCCTCCCTATCTCTAACCCCTCCAGTCCCTACACCCCTCCCGATCTCTATAACCTCCTCCAGCCCTACACCCCTCCCTATCTCTGTAACCTCCTCCAGCCCTACACCCCTCCCTATCTCTGTAACCTCCTCCAGCCCCTACACCCCTCCCTATCTCTGTAACCTCCTCCAGCCCCGACACCCCTCCCTATCTCTGTAACCCCTCCAGCCCCTACACCCCTCCCTATCTCTAACCTCCTCCAGCCCCTACACCCCTCCCTATCTCTAACCTCCTCCAGCCCCTACACACCTCCCTATCTCTGTAACCCCTCCAGCCCCTACACCCCTCCCTATCTCTAACCTCCTCCAGCCCCTACACCCCTCCCTATCTCTAACCTCCTCCAGCCCCTACACCCCTCCCTATCTCTAACCTCCTCCAGCCCCTCCACACCTCCCTATCTCTGTAACCCCTACACCCCTCCCTATCTCTGTAACCTCCTCCAGCCCCTACACCCCTCCCGATCTCTGTAACCTACACCCCTCCCTATCTCTGTAACCTCCTCCAGCCCCTACACCCCTCCCTATCTCTGTAACCTACACCCCTCCCTATCTCTAACCTCCTCCAGCTTCTATGAAGCTCCAAGGCACATTTTACCACATTAAAGGTGCTATATAAATACAAGCTGTCCAAGAAAAGCTGATCGTTTCACGAAAAAGTGTTTTGCCAACAATGTGGGGGTGTCTGATGGGATGGTGCAGGATCAGTGTCTGTGATTGACAATGTAGCTTGACTCAGTGAGTGAGAATGTCAGGATGGTATGGGCTGGTTCCGACTGAGCTCAACGAGGAGGGGGATAGCATGAGAGGCGGCTTCGTTCTGTGCTGGTCGAGATGCCATTGAGTATCGAATTAAGATCAGTCGGTCGCAATTCGCCTCTGATTCAGAAGATTGTGGGTCCAAGCCTCACTCCACAGTATTGAGGGAGCGCCGCACTGTCGGAGGGGCCGCACTGTCGGAGGGCCAATGCTGTACCTGCTCTGGGAGCGCTCGAAGCTGACACTGGGTATAAATTGGGGACATACTGCCAGGGTAATGTCGAGCTGTGTTCCTGTACGAATTTACTGCTATGGGCCTACCTTTCCCCTGTACAATTCCTGGATGTGATATTCCAAGGCTCTGTGGTTGAGTGTTGAATTCCCTGCCGAGCATGAAGCTAATTGGCGCAAAGAGTTTCATGGGGGCGCTGGCAGTGTGTTGTTCAGTGTTGTTGATTCTCTCTCCATTTGTCCCTAATGTCCTCTGACGGCATTGACTGTGCGAATGCCTGCCGGTGACTCGGGCTGTCATTGAGCAGTGTGTGTGCTTGAAGGTTCTCTAGCCTTGTGTGTGTGTGCATGGGGGAGGAGGTGGTTGTCTGTTGTCTGGGATTATCCAGCACAATTCGCACTCTTGATGTCAGCTGTGGCTCAGTAGGTAGCACTCTCGCCTCTGAGTCAAAGTTGTGGGTTGAAGTCCCCCTCCAGGGACTTGAGCGCAAAAATAATCGAAGTTTACACTCCAGTGTAGTTTTATGGGAGCGCCGCGCTGTCGGAGGGGCGGCACGGAGGGAGCGCCGCGCTATCGTCTTTTGGATGAGACATGAAACCGAGGCCCCGTCTGCGCTCTCGACTGGACGTAAAATGCCCAGTGGCCACTATTTCGAAGAGGAGCAGGTGAGTTATCCCCGGTGTCCTGGGGCCAATATTTAGGCCTCAATCAGCATTGCAAAAAAACCAGATTATCTGGGTCATTATCACATTGCTGTGTGTTGGAGCTTGCTGTGCCCAAATTGGCTGCCGCGTTTCCCACATTACAACAGTGACTACACTCCCAAAAGTGCTTCATTGGCTGCAAAGCGCTTTGAGAGGTCCGGTGGTGAAAGGTGCTATTTAAATGCAAGTTATTTTTTTTATTTTTGATCCAACGTGCTGGGGGTTGCTGTTGTCAGAGAGCGGGCTTCCTGGGTCGTAGCAAGTTTTTTAATTGCTGTGTGATGCTGTTTCTAATGAGTATCTCATCTCTTTTTTTCCATGTGGCTGCTCCAACCTACTTGTCCCAGAACTCCCAGCGGAAGAAGGTACGGAAATGTTTAACCTCTGTCAGTCATACACGCGGAGGTTCCTGGGGTAAAACCCAGCCCTCGGGGGTGAACACGGGTACAGGAGGAGGCCCATTCAGCCCCTCGAGCCTGTTACACAGGAACAGGAGGAGGCCCATTCAGCCCCTCGAGCCCATTACACAGGAACAGGAGGAGGCCCATTCAGCCCCTCGAGCCTGTTACACAGGAACAGGAGGAGGCCCATTCAGCCCCTCGAGTCTGTTACACAGGTACAGGAGGAGGCCCATTCAGCCCCTCGAGCCTGTTACACGGGAACAGGAGGAGGCCCATTCAGCCCCTCGGGCCTGTTACACAGGAACAGGAGGAGGCCCATTCAGCCCCTCGAGCCTGTTACACAGGAACAGGAGGAGGCCCATTCAGCCCCTCGAGCCTGTTACACGGGAACAGGAGGAGGCCCATTCAGCCCCTCGGGCCTGTTACACGGGAACAGGAGGAGGCCCATTCAGCCCCTCGAGCCTGTCACACGGGAACAGGAGGAGGCCCATTCAGCCCCTCGGGCCTGTTACACAGGAACAGGAGGAGGCCCATTCAGCCCCTCGGGCCTGTTACACGGGAACAGGAGGAGGCCCATTCAGCCCCTCGAGCCTGTCACACAGGTACAAGAGGAGGCCCTTTGAGCCTGTTACACAGGAACAGGAGGAGGCCCATTCAACCCTCTCGAGACTATTCCTCCATTCAATGAGATCATGGCTGGTCTGTATCCTAACTCTATCCACCTGTCTTGGCTCCATATCCTTTTTACCCTTAACTAGCAAAAATCTTACCAAGCGCTGATTTAAAACGATTAATTGAGCTGGCATCGACTTTTTTGTGGGAGAGGGTTTCCCACTTTGACCGCCTCTTGCGTAAAGAAGTGTTTCCTAACCCCTCTCCTGAACGACCTGGCTCAGATTTTAAGGTTATGTCCCCCTCGTCCTAGACTCCCCCACCAGCGGAACAAGCTTCTCTCTCTTTCTTTACCCGACCAATTCCTTGCAAAATCCTAAAAACCTGTGTCAAATCACCTATAATCCAGGGAATAGAAGCCGAGTTTACGTTATCTCCTCATAATAACAAGGATGTCTTACTACAGTTAGACAGGGCCTTGGTGAGACCACACCTGGAGTATTGTGTGCAGTTTCGGTCTCCTTTCCTCAGAGGGAGTGCAGCGAAGGTTCACCAGACTGATTCCTGGGATGGCAGGACTGTGGTATGAGGAGAGATTGGGTCGACTGGGCCTGTGTTCACTGGAGTTTAGAAGAATGAGAGGGGATCTGATTGAAAGGTATAAAATTCTGACGGGGTTGGACAGACTGGATGTGGGGAGGATGTTTCCCCGGGGGCTGGGAAGTCTAGAACAAGGGGTCACACAGTCTCAGGATACGGGGTAGGAAATTTAGGAGCGAGATGAGGAGAAATGTTTTCACTCAGAGGGTGGTGAACCTGTGGAATTCTCTACCACAGGAGGCTGTGGAGGCCAAGTCACTGAATATATTTAAGCGGGAGACAGATAGATTTCTAGACCCACAAGGCATCAAGGGGTATGGGGAGAAAGCGGGAATATGGTGTTGAGATAGAGGGTCAGCCATGATCATATTGAATGGTGGTGCAGGCTCGAAGGGCCGAATGGTCGTATACTGCTCCTATTTTCTATGTTTCTAATCTAACCCTTGGAGCCCTGGTCCCATTCTGGTGAATCTGCCCTACATTTCATCCAAGGCCAGTATATCCTTTCTAAGATGTGGTGCCCAGAACTGTACAGTGCAGACAGATGTGGTTTAACCAAGGCCTTGTGTTGGCTGCAGGAAAGCCTCCTCCCCTTTTTTATATTCAAGTGCTCGAGTTATAATTGCTAACGTTCCAGTCGCCATTTTGATTATTTTTTTACATAAGAGCCCAAGAAATAGGAGCAGGAATCAGCCATCCGGCCCTTCGAGCCCGCTCCGCCATTTAATACGATCATGGCTGATATGATCATGGACTAAGCTCCACTTCCCTGCCCGCTCCCCATAACCCGTTACTCCCTTATCGCTCAAAAATCTCTCTATCTCCGCCTTAAATGCATTCAATGACCCAGCCTCCACAGCTCTCTGAGGCAGCGAATTCCACAGATTTACAACCCTCGGAGAAGAAATTCCTCCTCATCACAGTTTTAAATGGGCGGCCCCTTATTCTGAGACTATGTCCCCTAGTTTTAGTTTCCCCTATAAGTGGAAATATCCTCTCTGTATCCACCTTGTCGAGTCCCCTCATTATCTTATATGTTTCAATAAGATCACCTCTCAGTCTTCTGAATTCCAATGAGTAGAGACCCAACAAACTCAACCTATCTTAAGTCAACCCCCTCATCTCCGAAATCAACCTGGTGAACCTTCTCTGAACTGCCACCCATGCAAGTATATCCCACCTGAAATATGGAGACCAAAACTGCACGCAGTACTCCAGGTGTGGTCTCACCAATACCCTGTATAACTGTAGTAAGACTTCCCTGCTTTTATACTCCATCCCCGTTGCAATAAAGGCCAAGATACCATTGGCCTTCCTGATCACTTGCTGTACCTGCATACTAACCTTTTGTGTTTCATGCACAAGGACCCAGTAGTCATCTCAGTTTTAAATGGGTGGCCCCTTATTCTAAGACCATGCCCCCTAGTTCTCGTCTTCCCCCATCAGTGGAAACACCCTCTCTGCATCCACCTTGTCGAGCCCCCTCATAATCTTATACGTTTCGATAAGATCGCCTCTCATTCTTCTGAACTCCAATGAATAGAGGTCCAACCTCCTCAACCTTTCCTCATAAGTCAACTCTGGAATCAACCGAGTGAACCTTCTCTGAACTGTCTCCAAAGCAAGTATATCCTTTCGTAAATATGGAAACCAAAACTGCACGCAGTATTCCAGGTGTGGCCTCACCAATACCCTGTATAACTGTAGCAAGACTTCCCTGCTTTTATACTCCATCCCCCTGTACCTGACCCCTACATTTTAGTGATTGGTGTACATGGACCCCTAAATCTCTTGACCTCCACTGTTCCCAGCCTCTTGCCATTTAAAATAATACTCTGATCTATCCCTTTTCTGTCCGAAATGGTTCACTATACATAGAAACATAGACAATAGGTGCAGAAGCAGGCCTTTCGGCCCTTTGAGCCTGCACCACCATTCAATATGATCATGGCTGATCATGCAACTTCAGTACCCCACTCCTTTCTCTCCATACCCCTTGATCCCTTTAGCCGTAAGGGCCACATCTAACTCCCTTTTGAATATATCCAACGAACTGGCCTCAACAACTCTCTGCGGTAGAGAATTCCACAGGTTCACAATTCTCTGAGTGAAGAAGTTTCTCCTCATCTCGGTCCGAAATGGCTTACCCCTTATCCTTAGACTGTGACCCCTGGTTCTGGACTTCCCCAACATCGGGAACATTCTTCCTGCATCTAACCTGTCCCGTCCCGTCAGAATTTTATATGTTTCTATGAGATCCCCTCTCATTCATCGAAACTCCAGTGAATACAGGCCCAGTCGATCCAGTCTCTCCTCATATGTCAGTCCTGCCATCCCGGGAATCAGTCTGGTGAACCTTCGCTGCACTCCCTCAATAGCAAGAATGTCCTTCCTCAGATTAGGAGACCAAAACTGTACACAATATTCAAGCTAGGTGAGAAAGTAAGCTGTGAGGAGGACACAGAGGCTTCAAATAATATATATATATTAATAGAGAGAGACCAGTTACCTGATTGGGTAAGAAGGTTGCAGATGGGAAATGTGAAATTATTCAATTTGGCAGCAAGAATAGAAAAGCTGAGTATTTTTTTAAAAGCTGAAAGATGAGTAAATGTTGATATTCAGAGGGCTTTGGGCATTCTTGCACACTAATATAGATAGGTTAACTATCTGTAGGCGAGAGACTACAGAATGCTGTGGTACAGAGGGATCTGAGGAAACCCTGGCAGATTTCCCCTCTCTCTAACCCAGGGGTCACTGGGCAGGGATCAGGAGTAGGAACCCTGGCTGATTTCCCCTCTCTCTAACCCAGAGGTCACTGGACAGTGATCAGGAGCAGGAACCCTGGCTGATTTCCCCTCTCTAACTCAGGGGTCACTGGGCAGTGATCAGGAGCAGGAACCCTGGCTGATTTCCCCCTCTCTCTAACCCAGGGGTCACTGGGCAGTGATCAGGAGCAGGAACCCTGGCTGATTTCCCCTCTCTCTAACCCAGGGGTCACTGGGCAGTGATCAGGAGCAGGAACCCTGGCTGATTTCCCCCCTCTCTCTCCAACCCAGGGGTCACTGGGCAGTGATCAGGAGCAGGAACCCTGGCTGATTTCCCCTCTCTCTCTCTAACCCAGGGGTCACTGGGCAGTGATCAGGAGCAGGAACCCTGGCTGATTTCCCCTCTCTCTCTAACCCAGGGGTCACTGGGCAGTGATCAGGAGCAGGAACCCTGGCTGATTTCCCCTCTCTCTAACCCAGGGGTCACTGGGCAGTGATCAGGAGCAGGAACCCTGGCTGATTTCCCCTCTCTCTAACCCAGGGGTCACTGGGCAGGGATCAGGAGCAGGAACCCTGGCTGATTTCCCCCCTCTCTCTCTAACCCAGGGGTCACTGGGCAGTGATCAGGAGCAGGAACCCTGGCTGATTTCCCCCCTCTCTCTCCAACCCAGGGGTCACTGGGCAGTGATCAGGAGCAGGAACCCTGGCTGATTTCCCCCCTCTCTCTCCAACCCAGAGGTCATTGGGCAGTGATCAGGAGCAGGAACCCTGGCTGATTTCCCCTCTCTCTCTCTAACCCAGGGGTCACTGGGCAGTGATCAGGAGCAGGAACCCTGGCTGATTTCCCCTCTCTCTCTAACCCAGGGGTCACTGGACAGTGATCAGGAGCAGGAACCCTGGCTGATTTCCCCTCTCTCGAACCCAAGGGTGACTGGGCAGTGATCAGGAGCAGGAACCCTGGCTGATTTCCCCCTCTCTCTCTAACCCAGGGGTCACTGGGCAGTGATCAGGAGCAGGAACCCTGGCTGATTTCCCCTCTCTGTCTAACCCAGGGGTCACTGGGCAGTGATCAGGAGCAGGAACCCTGGCTGATTTCCCCTCTCTCTCTAACCCAGGGGTCACTGGGCAGTGATCAGGAGCAGGAACCCTGTCTGATTCACCCTCAGCACAAGCTGGGAATGTGGCCTGGGCATTTCCTGGTGTGTGTGTGTGGCTCTGTACCCACACCCGGGGAGGCATTCGTCCTGTAGCTGCCTTCCTCGGCTTAGTCTCCAACATAAGAAATAGAAGCAGGAGTCGGCCATTCGAGCCCTCGAGCCTGCTCCGCCATTCAATAAGATCATGGTTGATGCCTGCCATTAGGATCGGGTCGTGGCTCCCTGAGTCGATGAAGCCTGGGCGCAGGAAAGCTTGGCCTGTGTGTGCGGTTTCATGACTTTCTCTCTCTCTCTCTCTCTCTCTCTCTCTCTCTCTCTCTCTCTCTCTCTCTCTCTCTCTCTCTCTCTCTCTCTCTCTCTCTCTCTCTCTCAGCCATGGCTCAGTGGGCAGCACACACTCTTCCGAGTCAGAAGGTTATGGGTTCAAGTCCCCCTCCAGGTACTTGAGCACATACCTCTCGGCTAACACTCCTAGGGCAGTACTGAGGGAGCGCCGCACTGTCGGAGGGGCAGTACTGAGGGAGCCCCGCACTGTCGGAGGGGCAGTACTGAGGGAGCGCCGCACTGTCGGAGGGGCAGTACTGAGGGAGCGCCGCACTGTCGGAGGGGCAGTACTGAGGGAGCCCCGCACTGTCTGATGTATCGTCACATCGGATGAGCCGTTAAACCATCTGCCCCTGCCCCCTCAAGCCGTCTGCCCCCTTGGGTGGGCATAAAAATCCCATGGCTCTATTTCAACTGGAATGATGACCTTTATTGCAAGGGGGGATGGAGTATAAAAGCAAAGAAGTCCTGCTACAACTGTACAGGGTATTAGTGAGGCCACACCTGGAGTACTGCGTGTGGTTTTGTTCACCTTATTTAAATGGGATCTACTTGCATTGGAGGCTGTTGAGAGAAGGTTCACTCGGTTGTTTCCTGAGATGAAGGGATTGTTTTATGAAGAAAGGTTGGGCCTCTACTCATTGGAGTTTAGAAGAATGAGAGGTGATCTTATCGAAACGTGTAAGATTATGAGGGGGCTCGACAAGGTGGATGCAGAGAGGATGTTTCCACTGATGGGGGAGACTAGAACTAGGGGGCATGGTCTTAGAATCAGGGGCCACCCATTTAAAACTGAGATGAGGAGGAATTTCTTCTGAGGGTTGTAAATCTGTGGAATTCACTGCCTCAGAGAGCTGTGGAAGCCGGGACATTGAATATATTTAGAAACATAGAAAATAGGTGCAGGAGTAGGCCATTGGGCCCTTCGAGCCTGCACCGCCATTCAATAAGATCATGGCTGATCATTCCCTCAGTACCCCTTTCCTGCTTTCTCTCCATACCCCTTGATCCCCTTAGCCGTAAGGGCCATATCTAAGGTGGAGATAGACAGATTTTTGAGCGATTTAAGGGAGCGAAGGGTTATGGGGAGTGGGCGGGGAAGTGGAGCTGAGTCCATGATCGGATCAGCCATGACCGTATTAAATGGCGGAGCAGGCTCGAGGGGCCGTATGGCCGCCTACTGCTCCTATTTCTTGCGTTCTTATTTCGAAAAAGAGCAGCCAATATTTACCCCTCAATCAACAAAACAAGAGTGGATAATCTGGTCAGCTGTGTGTGTGGGAGCTTGCTGTGCGCAAATTGGCTGCCGCGTTTCCCACTTTACAGCAGTGGCCACGCTCCAAAAGCGCTTCATTGGCTGTAAAACGTTTTGAGACGTCCGGTGGTCGTGAAAGGCGCTATATCAATGCAGAGTCTTTCTTTTTCTCACTCTCGCTCTCTCTCTCTCTCGCTTTCCTCAGGGAAGTCCCTCTGGTCTCTGGTGCTCGATCAGTTTGAGGATTTACTGGTTCGGATCTTGCTGCTCGCGGCCTGCATCTCCTTTGTGAGTACGGCGCTCGATTCGGTTCCCCCTGCCCCTGATCCCGGTGTCGACCCCTTGCCAAACGTTACGAAGGCAGGGGTCGGGCACTGACCTTTTCACCCCCTCCGCCACCCGCGGGAGGGTCAATTATCAGTCCCAGACACGGGAACTAGATCGACAACCTGCCCTGGGAGCGCTCGCTGCTGACACTGGGTATAAAGTGGTGGGGGGGGGGGTGCACACTGTCAGGGTAATGTACAGGGAGCTTTACTCTGTATCTAACCCGTGCTGTACCTGCCCTGGGAGTGTTTGATGGGACAGTGTAGAGGGAGCTTTACTCTGTATCTAACCCCGTGCTGTACCTGCCCTGGGAGTGTTTGATGGGACAGTGTAGAGGGAGCTTTACTCTGTATCTAACCCCCTGTACCTGCCCTGGGAGTGTTTGATGGGACAGTGTAGAGGGAGCTTTACTCTGTATCTAACCCGTGCTGTACCTGCCCTGGGAGTGTTTGATGGGACAGTGTAGAGGGAGCTTTACTCTGTATCTAACCCCCTGTACCTGCCCTGGGAGTGTTTGATGGGACAGTGTAGAGGGAGCTTTACTCTGTATCTAACCCCCTGTACCTGCCCTGGGAGTGTTTGACGGGACAGTGTAGAGGGAGCTTTACTCTGTATCTAACCCCCTGTACCTGCCCTGGGAGTGTTTGATGGGACAGTGTAGAGGGAGCTTTACTCTGTATCTAACCCCCTGTACCTGCCCTGGAAGTGTTTGATGGGACAGTGTAGAGGGAGCTTTACTCTGTATCTAACCCCCTGTACCTGCCCTGGGAGTGTTTGATGGGACAGTGTAGAGGGAGCTTTACTCTGTATCTAACCCCGTGCTGTACCTGCCCTGGGAGTGTTTGATGGGACAGTGTAGAGGGAGCTTTACTCTGTATCTAACCCCCTGTACCTGCCCTGGAAGTGTTTGATGGGACAGTGTAGAGGGAGCTTTACTCTGTATCTAACCCCCTGTACCTGCCCTGGGAGTGTTTGATGGGACAGTGTAGAGGGAGCTTTACTCTGTATCTAACCACCTGTACCTGCCCTGGGAGTGTTTGATGGGACAGTGTAGAGGGAGCTTTACTCTGTATCTAACCCCGTGCTGTACCTGCCCTGGGAGTGTTTGATGGGACAGTGTAGAGGGAGCTTTACTCTGTATCTAACCCCCTGTACCTGCCCTGGAAGTGTTTGATGGGACAGTGTAGAGGGAGCTTTACTCTGTATCTAACCCCCTGTACCTGCCCTGGGAGTGTTTGATGAGACAGTGTAGAAGGAGCTTTACTCTGTATCTAACCCCGTGCTGTACCTGCCCTGGGAGTGTTTGATGGGACAGTGTAGAAGGAGCTTTACTCTGTATCTAACCCCGTGCTGTGAATACCCCTGGGAGCGCTCGATGCAGTCAATTATTACCTAAAATGGAAATCGGTGTTGGTTATTGTCAACAAACGTGCCTTGTTTCGATTTAGCTCCCATTTGACAGGAAACAACTGTTTTTGTGAATCTGGGAGCCGCGTTCCGTGAGCCACCCTGAAATGACGCAGTGAATGAGTTGATGGTCTTGCATTCAAGTCCCGGGATTGGTCCAGCATTTCTGGATATTGTTACTGTCAGGAGTTCGAGGCGGTCACGTGTGGTCTGGAGGAGGGGAATTTGCTGTAGAGTTCGTGGTTGCAGACGTCTGGGGGGGGGTGGGGTTTGTTGTCTCAGACGTCTGGGGGGGGGGGGGGGGTGGTGGGGGTTGTCGGCACATGCGTCTGGCTGTCTGGGGGAGTTTGTGACCGCAGACGTCTGGCTGTCTGGGGGCGTTTGTGATCGCAGACGTCTGGCTGTCTGGGGGAGTTTGTGATCGCAGACGTCTGGCTGTCTGGGCGAGTTTGTGATCGCAGACGTCTGGCTGTCTGGGGGAAGTTTGTGATCGCAGACGTCTGGCTGTCTGGGGGAAGTTTGTGATCGCAGACGTCTGGCTGTCTGGGGAAGTTTGTGATCGCAGACGTCTGGCTGTCTGGGGGAAGTTTGTGATCGCAGACGTCTGGCTGTCTGGGGGAAGTTTGTGATCGCAGCCGTCTGGGGCTTCTGGGAGAGCTTGTGGCCGGCGGGGTCTGTGGTTGCAGTGACCCGGGTGGGTTATTTATTGGTTCCTGGGATGTGGGCGTCGCTGGCAGGGCCAGCAATTTATTGCCCTCGAGGAGGTGGTGGAGACTCACCATTTCAGAGGGGCAGCAGTTAAGAGTCGACCACATTGCTGTTGGGTCCGGAGTCTCATCTCGGCCAGACCGGGTAAAGACAGTAGATTTCCATCCCCCGAAAGGACAGCAGCGAACCAGATGGGTTTTTAACGGCAATCCCAGTATTGCCACGGTCGAAATTTCACGGACTAGCTCTTCTTCAATTCCCGATTTATTTACTTAACCGGCTTTAAATTTCCTCCCCCCCCCGCCAGTTGCCGTGGTAGGATTTGAACTCGCGGCTCCCGGATCACGATGGTTGTGGACATCTGGCGGTCCGGGGCGGTGATTCCGCGGTCGCAGACGTCTCGCGGTTGGGGGCGACTGCGGAGCGCGGGACCGGACCGGTGGGCTGCGATCGCGGTGCGGAGCGAGATCTCCCCCTTCCCCCCCCCCCCCCCCCCCCACCCCCCCTCTGCGAGCCACCCCTGTGGGACCCGGGGCGGACCCAAGGCCCCCGGTGGTTAGCGCGGAACCGACCAGGTCTCGGTGCTCCCAAAGGGTTAACGCCGTGTGTGTGCTTTGAGACTGCCTGCAAAGGAATGTGTTTTCTAAATAAACGCGATGCTGGGAGGGGAACTGGCTGTTGATGGGAACCAGCCAGCTTCAGATCAGCCAGTGAGTCACCGACGAGGCACTGGGGGAAGGGGAGGGGAGAAAGCAGACTCACTGGAAATATCCCCAATCCTAACGTCGGCAGCAGAAGCCAAACCGGCAGTTGAGAACTCCTGCAGAGCAGGACAGGAGGCCTGGTGCATCTGGGTTGTTAAAACAACAACAACTTGTATAAGAACATAAGAAATAGGAGCAGGAGTAGGCCATCTGGCCCTTCGAGCCTGCTCCGCCATTTAATACGATCATGGCTGATCCGATCATGGACTCAGCTCCACTTCCCTGCCCGTTCCCCGTAACCCCTTATCCTATCCCCTTATCGGTGAAGGAACTGTCTATCTCTGTCTTAAATTTATTCAATGTCCCAGCATCCACAGCTCTCTGAGGCAGCGAATTCCACAGATTTACAACCCTCTGAGAAGAAATTTCTCCTCATCTCAGTTTTAAAAGGGCGGCCCCTTTATTCTAAGACTATGCCCCTGAGTTCGAGTCTCCTCCATCAGTGAAAACATCATATCTGCATCCACCTTGTCGAGTCCCTTCATAATCTTATACGTTTTGATAAGATCGCCTCTCGGTCTTCTGAACTCCCATGAGTAGAGGCCCAACCTACTCAACCTTTCCTCATAATTCAATCCCCTCATCTCCGGAATCAACCGAGTGAACCTTCTCTGAGCTGCCTCCAAAGCAAGTATATCCTTTCGTAAATATGGAAACCAAAACTGCACGCAGTACTCCAGATGTGGCCTCACCAATACCCTGTATAACTGTAGCAAGACTTCACAGCTTTTATACTCCATCCCCTTTGCAATAAAGACCAAGATTCCATTGGGATTGTGTTCAGTGGGAGTGAATGGGAAGGGGTTTGGGTCCATTGGGATTGTCTACAGTGGGAGTGAATGGGAAGGGGTTTGGGTCCATTGGGATTGTGTACAGTGGGAGTGAAGGGGTTTGGGTCCATTGGGATTGTGTACAGTGGGAGTGAATGGGAAGGGGTCTGTGTCCATTGGGATTGTGTACAGTGGGAGTGAATGGGAAGGGGTTTGGGTCCATTGGGATTGTGTACAGTGGGAGTGAATGGGAAGGGGTTTGGGTCCATTGGGATTGTGTACAGTGGGAGTGAATGGAAAGGGGTTTGGGTCCATTGGGATTGTGTACAGTGGGAGTGAAGGGGTTTGGGTCCATTGGGATTGTGTACAGTGGGAGTGAATGGGAAGGGGTCTGTGTCCATTGGGATTGTGTACAGTGGGAGTGAATGGGAAGGGGTTTGGGTCCATTGGGATTGTGTACAGTGGGCGTGAATGGGAAGGGGTTTGTGTCCGTTGGGATTGTGTACAGTGGGCGTGAATGGGAAGGGATTTGTGTCCGTTGGGATTGTGCACACAGCAGGACAGGAGACCTGGCCCATCTGGGTTGTTCAACAACAATATAGCGCCGTTAACCTCCCAAGGTGCTTCACGAGGCAAATTTGACACTGAGCCGCATAAGTAGAAATTAGCGCAGGTGACCAAAAGCTGGGTCAGAGAGGACGGTTTTAAGGAGTGTCTTGAAGGAGGAAAGAGAGGCGGAGAAATTTAGGCAGGGAGGTCCAGAGATTAGAGGCCCAGACAACACCAATGGATGAGCGATTAAAGTATCTCTCGAAGCCTCTGTACTTAATGCCCTGCATACCCCACCACACCCTGTTACCCAGGAATTCCCTTCCTACTCACACTCCCACGATCCCAATGGAGCAAACGCTTTTCCATTCATCAGTGCGGCGCTCCCTCCGACAGCGCAGTGCGGCGCTCCCTCAGCACCGCCCCTCGGGACTGTTGGCCTGGACTCTGGGGCTGGAGTCACTGTAACGGGACCACCTGAGTCTCGGCTTGAGCGGCGGGGGAAATGGAGGAGTGACGGTGTGCTTAAACTGCAGAAAACGCAATTTAGCCGGGTACGATTATGGAACCTCTCTTGATCCAAACTCTCTTCCGCGAACCTACCAAGGGGTTAACATGTAGTTGTGTGTTTATTTCTGGCGCCTGGCTTGCTGAGATTGTCCAAGTCCGGTCCTGGGCCCCCCCCCCCCCCCCCCCCTCCCTCCACCCTCGTCTGCAGGGCCTCCCTTGAGGCCTGCAGTGTATGAAGCAAAAAAACCCAGGGGCTCCTTGGATTTCCAGAACCCCCCCTCCTCACATACCATCCGTGGGAACCCGCGACACAGATTCAATGCTTCCTGTCCAACTGGGGGAAAACATTCCCAACTCTCCGGGGTGCTGTCCATTTTTGTCAGGAGTGTTTGGCCGAAACATTCCTGCGTTTCTTTCTCAAATAAATGCAAACCCGGGGAAAGGAATGTGTCCCTGGCCCTCTTGTGGTCAGTGTTGGCTGCACAGAAAGCTGCCTTACCACCCCCCCCCCACTACCCCCCCCGTCGCTGATTGCAGTGCGGGCAGGCACAGCAGGAGGGGCGAAGGAGCGGCAAGAGTCCGTGGGGGGGGGGGGCCCCAGGAGAGGCGAGGGCAGTGTCGGCCAGCCCACACTGTGCGATGTGTGTGTACACTAGGTCCGTGCAGCAGAGCTGGTCTCCAGTCGTCCTGGTCAACCCTCGCCACTGGACCAAGACCTGGCTCTGTCAAGGCGGTGTGGTGGCTGGTGTACAACGGCCAACCCCACGTTAAACAAATCCGCCCACAGGCATCTTCCACCCTTCAGGATTTAGTTCGGGATCTGGAATATTAGGTCCTTCATTGAAAGACCTGTTTGGCATGGAAGCAGGTCACCCTCGATACGAGGGACTGCCGATAATGGTGATCTCGGCCCCCAGTTCAAGTACAGCCTCTCTGTGACCCAGCTCACCCGACAGTGGCATAGAAAATAGGAGCAGGAGCAGGCCATTCGGCCCTTCGAGCCTGCACCACCATTCAATATGATCATGGCTGATCCTCCATTTTCAACGCATATTCCCGCTTTCTCCCCATACCCCTTGATGCCTCTTGTTTCTAGAAATCTATCTACCTCCCTCTTGGCGGAGGTGCGGTGAATGTTTGTGGCGGAGGAGCGGCAAGAGATCGTGGCCGGAGATGCGGGGAATGAGAGTACGGGGCCCAGAGGCCACCCGGGCCAGCCCACACTGCGCTATGTGTGCGCACTAGATCTGTGCAGCAGAACCGTCCTCCTGGATAACCCTTGTCACTACTACTGAGGAAGGACATTCTTGTTATTGAGGGAGTGCAGCGAAGGTTCACCAGACTGATTCCCGGGATGGCAGGACTGACCTATGAAGAAAGACTGGATCGACTGGGCTTATATTCACAGGAGTTTAGAAGAATGAGGGGGAATCTCATAGAAACATATAAAATTCTGACGGGACTGGACAGGTTAGATGCGGGAAGAATGTTCCCGATGTTGGGGAAGTCCAGAACCAGGGGGATCACAGTCTAAGGATAAGGGGTAAGCCATTTAGGACCGAGATGAGGAGAGACTTCTTCACTCAGAGAATTGTGAACCTGTGGAATTCTCTACCACAGAGAGTTGTTGAGGCCAGTTCGTTGGATATATTCAAAAGGGAGTTAGATGTGGCCCTTACGGTTAAAGGGATCAAGGGGTATGGAGAGAAAGCAGGAATGGGGTACTGAAGTTGCATGATCATATTGAATGGTGGTACAGGCTCGAAGGGCCAAATGGCTTACTCCTGCACCTAGTTTCTATGTTTCCATAAAGACCTCGCTCTGTCAAGCCCGTGTGGTGGCTGGTGTGCAACGGTCACCACACGTTAAAAGAAAAATCCACGCACAGGCACCTTCTACCCTGGAGTTCAGGACTGAAATATCGGGTCCTTTATTGAGACATCTGCGAACTCGTCCCTTTTGATGTGGATGCAAGTCATCGGCGGTCCTTCGAACAAGGATGATGATGAAATATATTCAGTGACTTGGCCCTCACAGCCTCCTGTGGTAGAGAATTCCACAGGTTCACCACCCTCTGAGTGAAGACATTTCTCCTCATCTCGCTCCTAAATTTCCTACCCCGTATCCTGAGACTGTGACCCCTTGTTCTAGACTTCCCAGCCCCCGGGGAAACATCCTCCCCACATCCAGTCTGTCCAACCCCGTCAGAATTTTATACCTTTCAATCAGATCCCCTCTCATTCTTCTAAACTCTGGATAGCGACCCTTCCGCCAAGGGGAACTGTTTCTCCTTATTCACTCTGTCTAAACCCTTCATGATTTTGAACACCTCTATCAAATCTCTTCTCAGCCTTGTCTGCTCCAAGGAGAACAACCTCAGCTTCTCCAGTCTATCCACGTCACTGAAGTCCCTCATTCCTGGAACCATTGTCATAAATCTCTTCTGGACACATTCCAATCCTGCTCACCGGTCATCCCCTGTGCTCACTGATCCACATCGGCTTCCGATTAAGCAACGCTTCAATTTCTAAATGATCAAATTCCTCCATGGCCCTCGCCTCTCCTCTCTAACCTCCTCCAGCCCCTACACCCCTCCCCATCGCTGTAATCTCCTCCAGCCCCTACACCCCTCCCCATCGCTGTAACCTCCTCCAGCCCCTACACCCCTCCCCATCGCTGTAACCTCCTCCAGCCCCTACACCTCTCCCCATCGCTGTAATCTCCTCCAGCCCCTACACCCCTCCCCATCGCTGTAACCTCCTCCAGTCCCTACACCCCTCCCTATCTCTGTAACCTCCTCCAGCCCTTACACCCCTCCCTATCTCTGTAACCTCCTCCAGCCCTTACACCCCTCCCTATCTCTGTAACCTCCTCCAGCCCCTACACCCCTCCCTATCTCTGTAACCTCCTCCAGCCCCTACACCCCTCCCCATCGCTGTAACCTCCTCCAGCCCCTACACCCCTCCCTATCTCTGTAACCTCCTCCAGCCCCTACACCTCTCCCCATCGCTGTAATCTCCTCCAGCCCCTACACCCCTCCCCATCGCTGTAACCTCCTCCAGCCCCTACACCCCTCCCTATCTCTGTAACCTCCTCCAGCCCCTACACCTCTCCCCATCGCTGTAATCTCCTCCAGCCCCTACACCCCTCCCTATCTCTGTAACCTCCTCCAGCCCCTACACCCCTCCCTATCTCTGTAACCCCCTCCAGCCCCTACACCCCTCCCTATCTCTGTAACCTCCTCCAGCCCCTACACCCCTCCCTATCTCTGTAACCTCCTCCAGCCCCTACACCCCTCCCTATCTCTGTAACCTCCTCCAGCCTCTACACCCCTCCCCATCGCTGTAACCTCCTCCAGCCCTCCCTATCTCTGTAATCTCCTACAGCCCTCCCTATCTCTGTAATCTCCTACAGCCCTCCCTATCTCTGTAATCTCCTACAGCCCTCCCTATCTCTGTAATCTCCTACACCCCTCCCTATCTCTGTAATTCCCTATCTCTGTAATTCCCTCCAGCCCCTACACCCCTCCCTATCTCTAACTCCTCCAGCTCCTACAACCCTCCTTATCTCTGTAATCTCCAGCCCCTACACCCCTCCCTATCTCTGTAATCCCCTCCAGCCCCACAATCCACCGAGATGTCTGTGCTCCTCTAATTCTGACCTCTTGAGCATCCCTGATTATAATTGATCCACCATTAGAGACCGGGCCTTCTGTTGCCTGGGCCCCAAGCTCTGGAACTCCCTCCCTAAACCTCACCGCCTCTCTACTAATCTTTCCTCCTTCAAGACGCTCCTTAAAACCACCCTCTTTGACCAACCTGTGCTAATTTGTCTTATTTTTTTATCTCTGAATACTCCTGTGATTGCTTTGGGATGTTTCAGGATGTTAAAGGCGCTATATAAATACAAGTTGTTGTTGTACCCTCTCCAAAGTCTTCACATCCATTCTAAAGTGTTCAACCAGAATTGGACACCGTACTCCAGCTGGGATCGAACTACTGTGTCCCCACTTAATAACCGGTCTCCGTTCAATACAGACTCTGGCCCTGTACTCTGGTGTCAGCTGTGGCTCAGTGGGTAGCCCTCTTGCCCGAGTCAGAAGGTTGTGGGTTCAAGACCCACTCCAGACTCACGAGCACATAAATCTAGGCTGACACACCAGTGCTGTGCTGAGGGAGTGCCGCACTGTTGGAGGGTAAGTACTGAGGGTGCGCTGTCGGAGGGGCGGTGCTGAGGGAGCGCCGTACTGCGCTGTCGGAGGGGCAGTGCTGAGGGAGCGCCGTGCGGTGCTGAGGGAGCGCCGTACTGCGCTGTCGGAGGGACGGTGCTGAGGGAGTGCCGTGCTGTCAGACGGCGGTGCTGAAGGAGAGTCGCGCTGTCGGAGGGGCGGTGTTTCAGATGAGACGTTAAACCGAGGCCCCGTCTGCCCCTTCAGGTGAATGTAAAATACCCCAGGGCACTATTTTGAAGAAGAGCAGGGGAGTTATCCCCGGTGTCCTGGGGCCAATATTTATCCCTCAATCAACGTAACATATTATCTGGTCATTATCACATTGCTGTGTGTGGGAGCTTGCTGTGAGAAAATTGCCTGCCGTGTTTCCCACATTACAACAGTGACCACACTCCAAAAGTACTTCATTGGCTGTAAAGCGCTTTGAGACGTCCGGTGATCGTGAAAGGCGCTATATAAATGCAAGTCTTTTTCTTTTCTTTTAATTCCCTTTCGAAGGCTGCTATTGAGACTGCCTCCCGCCCTATCAGGCACTGCATCGTAAATCCTAACCACTCGTTGCGTAAAGAAAGTTATTCTTCATGTCGCCTGTGGTTCTTGTGCCAATCACCTTAAATCTGTGCCCTCTGGATAGCGACCCTTCCGCCAAGGGGAACTGTTTCTCCTTATTCACTCTGTCTAAACCCTTCATGATTTTGAACACCTCTATCAAATCTCTTCTCAGCCTTGTCTGCTCCAAGGAGAACAACCTCAGCTTCTCCAGTCTATCCACGTCACTGAAGTCCCTCATTCCTGGAACCATTGTCATAAATCTCTTCTGGACACATTCCAATCCTGCTCACCATCATCCCCTGTGCTCACTGATCCACATCGGCTTCCGATTAAGCAACGCTTCAATTTCTAAATTATCAAATTCCTCCATGGCCCTCGCCTCTCCTCTCTAACCTCCTCCAGCCCCTACACCCCTCCCCATCGCTGTAATCTCCTCCAGCCCCTCCACCTCTCCCCATCGCTGTAACCTCCTCCAGCCCCTACACCTCTCCCCATCGCTGTAATCTCCTCCAGCCCCTACACCCCTCCCCATCGCTGTAATCTCTTCCAGCCCCTACACCCCTCCCCATCGCTGTAACCTCCTCCAGCCCCTACACCTCTCCCCATCGCTGTAATCTCCTCCAGCCCCTACACCTCTCCCCATCGCTGTAACCTCCTCCAGCCCCTACACCCCTCCCCATCGCTGTAACCTCCTCCAGCCCCTACACCCCTCCCTATCTCTGTAACCTCCTCCAGCCCCTACACCCCTCCCCATCGCTGTAACCTCCTCCAAGCCCCTACACCTCTCCCCATCGCTGTAACCTCCTCCAGCCCCTACACCTCTCCCCATCGCTGTAATCTCCTCCAGCCCCTACACCCCTCCCTATCTCTGTAACCTCCTCCAGCCCCTACACCCCTCCCTATCTCTGTAACCTCCTCCAGCCCCTACACCCCTCCCTATCTCTGTAACCTCCTCCAGCCCCTACACCTCTCCCCATCGCTGTAACCTCCTCCAGCCCCCACACCTCTCCCCATCGCTGTAATCTCCTCCAGCCCCAACACCCCTCCCTATCTCTGTAACCTCCTCCAGCCCCTACACCCCTCCCTATCTCTGTAACCTCCTCCAGCCCTACACCACTCCCTATCTCTGTAACCTCCTCCAGTCCCTACACCCCTCTCTATCTCTGTAACCTCCTCCAGCCCCGATACCCTCCCTATCTCTGTAACCTCCTCCAGCCCCGACACCCCTCCCCATCGCTGTAACCTCCTCCAGCCCCTACACCTCTCCCCATCGCTGTAATCTCCTCCAGCCCCAACACCCCTCCCTATCTCTGTAACCTCCTCCAGCCCTACACCACTCCCTATCTCTGTAACCTCCTCCAGTCCCTACACCCCTCTCTATCTCTGTAACCTCCTCCAGCCCCGATACCCTCCCTATCTCTGTAACCTCCTCCAGCCCCGACACCCCTCCCCATCGCTGTAACCTCCTCCAGCCCCTACACCTCTCCCCATCGCTGTAATCTCCTCCAGCCCCAACACCCCTCCCTATCTCTGTAACCTCCTCCAGCCCTACACCACTCCCTATCTCTGTAACCTCCTCCAGTCCCTACACCCCTCTCTATCTCTGTAACCTCCTCCAGCCCCGATACCCTCCCTATCTCTGTAACCTCCTCCAGCCCCGACACCCCTCCCCATCGCTGTAACCTCCTCCAGCCCCTACACCTCTCCCCATCGCTGTAATCTCCTCCAGCCCCTACACCCCTCCCTATCTCTGTAATCTCCTACACCCCTCCCTATCTCTGTAACCTCCTCCAGCCCCTACACCTCTTCCTATCTCTGTAACCTCCTCCAGCCCCTACACCCCTCCCGATCTCTGTAATCTCCTCCAGCCCCTACACCCCTCCCTATCTCTGTAATCTCCAGCCCCTACACCCCTCTCTATCTCTGTAATCCCCTCCAGCCCCACAATCCACCGAGATGTCTGTGCTCCTCTAATTCTGACCTCTTGAGCATCCCTGATTATAATTGATCCACCATTAGAGACCGGGCCTTCTGTTGCCTGGGCCCCAAGCTCTGGAACTCCCTCCCTAAACCTCACCGCCTCTCTACTAATCTTTCCTCCTTCAAGACGCTCCTTAAAACCGTCCTCTTTGACCAACCTGTGCTAATTTGTCTTATTTTTTTATCTCTGAATACTCCTGTGATTGCTTTGGGATGTTTCAGGATGTTAAAGGCGCTATATAAATACTTGTTATTGTTGTACCCTCTCCAAAGCCTTCACATCCATCCTAAAGTGTTCAACCAGAATTGGACACCGTACTCCAGCTGGGATCGAACTACTGTGTCCCCACTTAATAACCGGTCTCCGTTCAATACAGACTCTGGCCCTGTACTCTGGTGTCAGCTGTGGCTCAGTGGGTAGCCCTTTTGCCCGAGTCAGAAGGTTGTGGGTTCAAGACCCACTCCAGACACACGAGCACATAAATCTAGGCTGACACACCAGTGCTGTGCTGAGGGAGTGCCGCACTGTTGGAGGGGCAGTGCTGAGGGAGTGCTGCGCTGTCGGGAGGGGCAGTGCTGAGGGAGTGCTGCGCTGTCGGAGGGGCAGTACTGAGGGAGTGCCGCGCTGTCGGAGGGGCAGTACTGAGGGAGTGCTGCACTGTCGGAGGGGCAGTACTGAGGGAGTGCCGCAATATCGGAGGGGCAGTACTGAGGGAGTGCCGCACTGTCGGAGGGGCAGTACTGAGGGAACGCCGCACTGTCGGAGGAGCAGTGCTGAGGGAGTGCCGCGCTGTCGGAGGGGCAGTACTGAGGGAGTGCTGCACTGTCGGAGGGGCAGTACTGAGGGAGTGCCGCACTGTCGGAGGGGCAGTACTGAGGGAGCGCCGCACTGTCGGGGAAGCAGTACTGAGGGAGCGCCGCACTGTCGGAGGAGCAGTACTGAGGGAGCGCCGCACTGTCGGGGTGGCAGTACTGAGGGAGCGCCGCACTGTCGGGGTGGCAGTACTGAGGGAGTGCCGCACTGTCGGAGGAGCCTTCTTTCAGATGAGGCGTTAAACCGAAGCCCCATCTGCCCCCTCAGGTGGATGTAAAAGATCCCATGGCACTATTTCGAAGAAGAGCAGGGGAGTTCTCCCCGGCGTCCTGGGGCCAATGTATAACCCTCCATCAACATCACAAGGAAAGCTTATCTGGTCGTTACCACATTGCTGTGTGGGAGCTTGCTGTGCGCAAATTGGCTGCCGCGTTTCCCACATTACTACAGTGACTACACTTCAAAAATACTTCATTGGCTGTAAAGAGCTTTGAGACATCCGGTGGTTGTGAAAGGCGCTATATAAATGCAAGTCAGAGTCCCTGGCCGCCCCGTGCATGGTTCTATTTCTGCTCATCTGCCGGTTTCATGAGTTTATTCTCTGTTCCCTCAGGTGCTGGCCTGGTTTGAGGAGGGCGAACAAACTATCACGGCGTTCGTGGAACCCTTTGTCATTCTGCTGATCCTGGTGGCAAACGCCATCGTGGGTGTTTGGCAGGTATGGGAGAGAGGACTGGTCAAGGGCCTCTGGTCTGGGGGGAAATCAGCCAGGGTTCTTGCTCCTGATCACTGCCCAGTGACCCCTGGGTTAGAGAGAGAGGGGAAATCAGCCAGGGTTCCTGCTCCTGATCACTGCCCAGTGACCCCTGGGTTAGAGAGAGGGGAAATCAGCCAGGGTTCCTGCTCCTGATCACTGCCCAGTGACCCTGGGTTAGAGAGAGAGGGGAAATCAGCCAGGGTTCCTGCTCCTGATCACTGTCCAGTGACCCCTGGGTTAGAGAGAGAGAGGGGAAATCAGCCAGGGTTCCTGCTCCTGATCACTGTCCAGTGACCCCTGGGTTAGAGAGAGGGGAAATCAGCATGGTTCCTGCTCCTGATCACTGCCCAGTGACCCCTGGGTTAGAGACGGGGAAATCAGCCAGGGTTCCTGCTCCTGATCACTGCCCAGTGACCCCTGGGTTAGAGAGAGCGGGGAAATCAGCCAGGGTTCCTGCTCCTGATCACTGCCCAGTGACCCCTGGGTTAGAGAGAGCGGGGAAATCAGCCAGGGTTCCTGCTCCTGATCACTGCCCAGTGACCCCTGGGTTAGAGAGAGCGGGGAAATCAGCCAGGGTTCCTGCTCCTGATCACTGCCCAGTGACCCCTGGGTTAGAGAGAGAGAGGAAATCAGCCAGGGTTCCTGCTCCTGATCACTGCCCAGTGACCCCTGGGTTAGAGAGAGAGGGGAAATCAGCCAGGGTTCCTGCTCCTGATCACTGCCCAGTGACCCCTGGGTTAGAGAGAGAGGGGAAATCAGCCAGGGTTCCTGCTCCTGATCACTGCCCAGTGACCCCTGGGTTAGAGAGAGAGGGGAAATCAGCCAGGGTTCCTGCTCCTGATCACTGCCCAGTGACCCCTGGGTTAGAGAGAGAGGGGAAATCAGCCAGGGTTCCTGCTCCTGATCACTGCCCAGTGACCCCTGGGTTAGAGAGAGAGGGGAAATCAGCCAGGGTTCCTGCTCCTGATCCCTGCCCAGTGACCCCTGGGTTAGAGAGAGGGGAAATCAGCCAGGGTTCCTGCTCCTGATCACTGCCCAGTGACCCCTGGGTTAGAGAGATAGAGGGGAAATCAGCCAGGGTTCCTGCTCCTGATCACTGTCCAGTGACCCCTGGGTTAGAGAGATAGAGGGGAAATCAGCCAGGGTTCCTGCTCCTGATCACTGCCCAGTGACCCCTGGGTTAGAGAGAGGGGAAATCAGCCAGGGTTCCTGCTCCTGATCACTGCCCAGTGACCCCTGGGTTAGAGAGATAGAGGGGAAATCAGCCAGGGTTCCTGCTCCTGATCACTGCCCAGTGACCCCCTGGGTTAGAGAGAGGGGAAATCAGCCAGGGTTCCTGCTCCTGATCACTGCCCAGTGACCCCCTGGGTTAGAGAGAGAGGGGAAATCAGCCAGGGTTCCTGCTCCTGATCACTGCCCAGTGACCCCTGGGTTAGAGAGAGAGAGGAAATCAGCCAGGGTTCCTGCTCCTGATCACTGCCCAGTGACCCCTGGGTTAGAGAGAGGGGAAATCAGCCAGGGTTCCTGCTCCTGATCACTGCCCAGTGACCCCTGGGTTAGAGAGAGAGGGGAAATCAGCCAGGGTTCCTGCTCCTGATCACTGCCCAGTGACCCCTGGGTTAGAGAGAGAGGGGAAATCAGCCAGGGTTCCTGCTCCTGATCACTGCCCAGTGACCCTTGGGTTAGAGAGAGAGGGGAAATCAGCCAGGGTTCCTGCTCCTGATCACTGCCCAGTGACCCCTGGGTTAGAGAGAGAGGGGAAATCAGCCAGGGTTCCTGCTCCTGATCACTGCCCAGTGACCCCTGGGTTAGAGAGAGGGGAAATCAGCCAGGGTTCCTGCTCCTGATCACTGCCCAGTAACCCCTGGGTTAGAGAGAGAGGGGAAATCAGCCAGGGTTCCTGCTCCTGATCACTGCCCTGTGACTCCTGGGTAGAAGGAGGGTAAATCCGTGTGTGTGTTTCTGTGGGTCCATGTGTGCGTGTGTGTGTGTTTCTGCATGTCTGTGGGTGTGTTTCAGCGGGCCTGTGGGTCCATGTCCGTGTCTGTGATGCGCAGCCCGCTGACCCGCTGCCTCTTGCCTTCGCCCAGGAGAGGAATGCGGAGAACGCAATCGAGGCCCTGAAAGAATACGAGCCCGAGATGGGCAAGGTGTACCGGCAGGATCGGAAGAGTGTGCAACGGATCAAAGCTCGTGACATCGTCCCCGGGGACATAGTCGAGGTGGCAGGTGTGTGAGAGATTTATACACTGTTGCTCGAGGGCGAGGCAGGGCGAGTGTGTCGGCGATGGTGTTCGGGGCTGGCTGGTGTCAGAGACGGTTCTGTCACCCAACACTCCCAACAGCTGCTTCTGGTTCGTGTCGGAAGTTCAAACCTGACGCACTGCCCCCCAGGAAGCTGCCGACACTGTCCTCCTTTTAGTGAGCCAAAATCTGCTGCTTGAATACACCACATGGGGGCAGGCCACAGCTGCATGACTGTCAGTGGGTGCAGCTCGCCCTCTCTCTCTCTCGCGCTCGCACTCTCTCTCTCGCGCTCGCACTCTCTCTCTCGCGCTCGCCCTCTCTCTCTCTCGCGCTCGCCCTCTCTCTCTCTCGCGCTCGCTCTCTCTCTCTCGCGCTCGCTCTCTCTCGCGCTCGCTCTCTCTCTCTCGCGCTCGCTCTCTCTCTCTCTCGCGCTCGCTCTCTCTCTCTCTCGCGCTCGCTCTCTCTCTCTCTCGCGCTCGCTCTCTCTCTCTCTCGCGCTCGCTCTCTCTCTCTCTCGCGCTCGCTCTCTCTCTCTCTCGCGCTCGCTCTCTCTCTCTCTCGCGCTCGCTCGCTCGCTCGCTCTCTCGCTCGCTCGCTCTCTCTCGCGCTCGCTCGCTCGCTCTCTCTCGCGCTCGCTCGCTCGCTCTCTCTCTCGCGCTCGCTCGCTCTCGCGCTCGCTCTCTCTCTCGCGCTCGCTCTCTCTCTCGCGCTCGCTCTCTCTCTCGCGCTCGCTCTCTCTCTCTCGCGCTCGCTCTCTCTCTCTCGCGCTCGCTCTCTCTCTCTCTCGCGCTCGCTCTCTCTCTCTCGCGCTCGCTCTCTCTCTCTCGCGCTCGCTCTCTCTCTCTCGCGCTCGCTCTCTCTCTCTCGCGCTCGCTCTCTCTCTCTCGCGCTCGCTCTCTCTCTCTCGCGCTCGCTCTCTCTCTCTCGCGCTCGCTCTCTCTCTCTCGCGCTCGCTCTCTCTCTCTCGCGCTCGCTCTCTCTCTCTCGCGCTCGCTCTCTCTCTCTCGCGCTCGCTCTCTCTCTCTCGCGCTCGCTCTCTCTCTCTCGCGCTCGCTCTCTCTCTCTCGCGCTCGCTCTCTCTCGCTCGCTCTCTCTCTCTCGCGCTCGCTCTCTCTCTCTCTCTCTCTCGCGCTCGCTCTCTCTCTCTCGCGCTCGCTCTCTCTCTCTCGCGCTCGCTCTCTCTCGCGCTCGCTCTCTCTCTCTCTCTCTCTCGCGCTCGCTCTCTCTCTCTCTCGCGCTCGCTCTCTCTCTCTCTCGCGCTCGCTCTCTCTCTCTCTCGCGCTCGCTCTCTCTCTCTCGCGCTCGCTCTCTCTCGCGCTCGCTCTCTCTCTCTCTCGCGCGCGCTCTCTCTCTCTCGCGCTCGCTCTCTCTCTCTCGCGCTCGCTCTCTCTCTCTCGCGCTCGCTCTCTCTCTCTCGCGCTCGCTCTCTCTCTCTCGCGCTCGCTCTCTCTCTCTCGCGCTCGCTCTCTCTCTCTCGCGCTCGCTCTCTCTCTCTCGCGCTCGCTCTCTCTCTCTCGCGCTCGCTCTCTCTCTCTCGCGCTCGCTCTCTCTCTCTCGCGCTCGCTCTCTCTCTCTCGCGCTCGCTCTCTCTCTCTCGCGCTCGCTCTCTCTCTCTCGCGCTCGCTCTCTCTCTCTCTCGCGCTCGCTCTCTCTCTCTCTCTCTCGCGCTCGCTCTCTCTCTCTCTCTCGCGCTCGCTCTCTCTCTCTCTCGCGCTCGCTCTCTCTCTCTCTCGCGCTCGCTCTCTCTCTCTCTCTCGCGCTCGCTCTCTCTCTCTCTCTCGCGCTCGCTCTCTCTCTCTCTCTCGCGCTCGCTCTCTCGCTCTCTCGCGCTCGCTCTCTCGCTCTCTCGCGCTCGCTCTCTCGCTCTCTCGCTCTCTCGCGCTCGCTCTCTCGCTCTCTCGCTCTCTCGCGCTCGCTCTCTCGCTCGCTCGCTCTCGCGCTCGCTCGCTCTCTCGCGCTCGCTCTCGCGCTCGCTCTCGCTCTCGCTCGCTCGCTCGCTCTCGCGCTCGCTCGCTCTCTCTCGCGCTCGCTCTCTCTCGCGCTCGCTCGCTCTCTCTCGCGCTCGCTCGCTCTCTCTCGCGCTCGCTCGCTCTCTCTCGCGCTCGCTCGCTCTCTCTCGCGCTCGCTCTCTCTCGCGCTCGCTCTCTCTCGCGCTCGCTCTCTCTCGCGCTCGCTCTCTCTCGCGCTCGCTCTCTCTCGCGCTCGCTCGCTCTCGCGCTCGCTCGCTCTCGCGCTCGCTCGCTCTCTCGCGCTCGCTCTCTCTCTCTCGCGCTCGCTCGCTCGCTCTCTCTCGCGCTCGCTCTCTCTCGCGCTCGCTCTCTCTCGCGCTCGCTCTCTCTCTCTCGCGCTCGCTCTCTCTCTCGCGCTCGCTCTCTCTCTCGCGCTCGCTCTCTCTCTCGCGCTCGCTCTCTCTCTCGCGCTCGCTCTCTCTCTCGCGCTCGCTCTCTCTCTCGCGCTCGCTCTCTCTCTCGCGCTCGCTCTCTCTCTCGCGCTCGCTCTCTCTCTCGCGCTCGCTCTCTCTCTCGCGCTCGCTCTCTCTCTCGCGCTCGCTCTCTCTCTCGCGCTCGCTCTCTCTCGCGCTCGCTCTCTCTCGCGCTCGCTCGCTCGCTCGCTTTCGCGCTCGCTCGCTCTCTCTCGCGCTCGCTCGCTCGCTCTCTCTCGCGCTCGCTCGCTCTCTCTCGCGCTCGCTCGCTCGCTCTCTCTCGCGCTCGCTCGCTCTCTCTCGCGCTCGCTCGCTCTCTCTCGCGCTCGCTCGCTCTCTCTCGCGCGCGCTCGCTCTCTCTCGCGCTCGCTCTCTCTCGCGCTCGCTCTCTCTCGCGCTCGCTCTCTCTCGCGCTCGCTCTCTCTCGCGCTCGCTCTCTCTCGCGCTCGCTCTCTCTCGCGCTCGCTCTCTCTCGCGCTCGCTCTCTCTCGCGCTCGCTCTCTCTCGCGCTCGCTCTCTCTCGCGCTCCCGCTCTCTCTCGCGCTCCCGCTCTCTCTCGCGCTCCCGCTCTCTCTCGCGCTCCCGCTCTCTCTCGCGCTCCCGCTCTCTCTCGCGCTCCCGCTCTCTCTCGCGCTCCCGCTCTCTCTCGCGCTCCCGCTCTCTCTCGCGCTCCCGCTCTCTCTCGCGCTCCCGCTCTCTCTCGCGCTCCCGCTCTCTCTCGCGCTCCCGCTCTCTCTCGCGCTCCCGCTCTCTCTCGCGCTCCCGCTCTCTCTCGCGCTCCCGCTCTCTCTCGCGCTCCCGCTCTCTCTCGCGCTCCCGCTCTCTCTCGCGCTCCCGCTCTCTCTCGCGCTCCCGCTCTCTCTCGCGCTCCCGCTCTCTCTCGCGCTCCCGCTCTCTCTCGCGCTCCCGCTCTCTCTCGCGCTCCCGCTCTCTCTCGCGCTCCCGCTCTCTCTCGCGCTCCCGCTCTCTCTCGCGCTCCCGCTCTCTCTCGCGCTCCCGCTCTCTCTCGCGCTCCCGCTCCCTCTCGCGCTCCCGCTCCCTCTCGCAGGCAGCGAGCCCCAGAATCCCAGGCCGACAATCCCAGTGTCCAGTACTGAGGGAGCGCTGCACTGTCGGAGGGGCAGAGCTGATGGAGCGCTGCACTGTCGGAGGGGCGGAGCTGAGGGAGCGCCGCACTGTCGGAGGGGCCATCTTTTGGATGAGATGTTGATGTAAATGATCCCATGGCTACTATTGGAAGGAGAGCAGGAGAGTTATTCCCGTGTCCTCATTATTTATCCCTCAGCCAACATCACCAAAAATGAGATGATCTGGTCATTTATCACTTTGCTGTCTGTGGGAGTTTGCCGAGTACAGATTGGATGCAGCATTTCCTAACAGTGCGAGTAAATGCACTTCAAAGTCAATCATTTTATGTGTCGACGGCAAAGTCAGTCCTTTCATCAAAGCGACGTTTGCCGTCACTCCAGTGGTGTGTCTTTAACCCTCTGTTTCGCAGTCGCTGGAGAAATACCACCAACGATGCCTCCGCAAGATCCTACAAATCCCCCGGGAGGACAGACGCACCAACGTTAGCGTCCTCGACCAGGCCCAACATCCCCAGCATCGAAGCACTGACCACACTCGACCAGCTCCGCTGGGCAGGGCCACATTGTCCGCATGCCCCAGACACGAGACTCCCCAAAGCAAACGCTCTACTCGGAACTCCTTCACGACAAGCGAGCCAAAGGTGGGCAGAGGAAACGTTACAAGGGACCACCCTCAAAGCCTCCCTGATAAAGTGCAACATCCCCACCGACACCTGGGAGTCCCTGGCTAAAGACCAGTCCGCCCGGAGTGGAGGAAGTGCATCCGGGAGGGCGCCGAGCACCTCGAGTCTCGTCGCCGAGAGCGTGCAGAGACCAAGCGCAGGCAGCGGAAGGAGCGTGCGGCAAACCAGTCCCACCCACCCCTTCCCTCAACGTCTGTCTGTCCCACCTGTGACAGGGACTGTGGTTCCCGTATTGGACTGTTCAGCCACCTAAGGACTCATGTTAAGAGTGGAAGCAAGTCTTCCTCGATTCCGAGGGACTGCCTCAGATGGTGATGATGATGCGCTCTCGGAGTGAGGTTTGCCTGTATCTGCCACTAACCAGGCTTCACCTATTTTTCAGTGGGAGACAAGGTGCCTGCTGATATTCGTCTGACTTCCATCAAATCTACAACACTGCGAGTGGACCAATCCATCCTCACAGGTACGTTATTGGGACAGAGATATCAATGCCGGATTCCTGCTCCTGATCACTGCCCAGTGACTCCTGGGTTAGAGAGAGGGGAAATCAGCCAGGGTTCCTGCTCCTGATCACTGCCCAGTGACCCCTGGGTTAGAGAGAGGGGAAATCAGCCAGGGTTCCTGCTCCTGATCACTGCCCAGTGACCCCTGGGTTAGAGAGAGAGAGGAAATCAGCCAGAGTTCCTGCTCCTGATCACTGCCCAGTGGCCCCTGGGTTAGAGAGAGAGGAGAAATCAGCCAGGGTTCCTGCTCCTGATCACTGCCCAGTGACCCCTGGGTTAGAGAGAGAGGGAAATCAGCCAGGGTTCCTGCTCCTGATCACTGCCCAGTGACCCCTGGGTTAGAGAGAGGGGAAATCAGCCAGGGTTCCTGCTCCTGCTCCCTGCCCAGTGACCCCTGGGTTAGAGAGAGAGAGGAAATCAGCCAGAGTTCCTGCTCCTGATCACTGCCCAGTGGCCCCTGGGTTAGAGAGAGAGGAGAAATCAGCCAGGGTTCCTGCTCCTGATCACTGCCCAGTGACCCCTGGGTTAGAGAGAGAGGGAAATCAGCCAGGGTTCCTGCTCCTGATCACTGCCCAGTGACCCCTGGGTTAGAGAGAGAGGGGAAATCAGCCAGGGTTCCTGCTCCTGATCACTGCCCAGTGACCCCTGGGTTAGAGAGAGAGGGGAAATCATAAGAGAAGAATTAGGAGCAGGAGTTGACCATTCGCCCCCTCGAGCCTGCTCCACCATTCAATAAGATCATGGCTGATCATTCCCTCAGTACCCCTTTCCTGCTTTCTCGCCGTACCCCTTGATTTCTTTAGCCGTAAGGGCCATAATCTAACTCCCTCTTGAATGAACCCAATGAACTGGCATCAACAACTCTCTGCGGTAGGGAATTCCACAGGTTAACAACTCTTGAGTAAAGAAGTTTCTCCTCATCTCAGTCCTAAATGGCCTACCCCTTATCCTAAGACTCTCTACCCTGGTTCTGGACTTCCCCCACATCGGGAACATTCTTCCCGCATTTAACCTGTCCAGTCCCGTCATAATCTTATACATGAGATCCCCTCTCATCCTTCTAAACTCCAGTGTATAAAGGCCCAGTTGATCCAGTCTCTCCTTATGTCAGTCCAGCCATCCCTGGAATCAGTCTGGTGAACCTTCACTGCACTCCCGCAATAGAAAGAACGTCCTTCCTCAGATTAGGAGACCAAAACTGAACACAATATTCCAGGTGAGGCCTCACCAAGGCCCTGTACAACTGCAGTAAGACCTCCCTGCTCCTATATTCAAATCCTCTCGCTATTAAGGCCAACATACCATTTGCCTTCACCGCCTGCTGTACCTGCATGCCAACTTTCAATGACTGATGTACCATGACACCCAGGTCTCGTTGCACCTCCCCTTTTCCTAATCTGCCGCCATTCAGATAATATTCTGCCTTTGTGTTTTTGCCCCCAAAGTGGATAACCTCACATTTATCCACATTATAATACATCTGCCATGCATTTGCCCACTCACCTAACCTGTCCAAGTTACCCTGCAGCCTCTTAGCGTCCTCCTCACAGCTCACACCGCCACTCAGTTTAGTGTCATCTGCAAACTTGGAGATATTACATTCAATTCCTTCATCTAAATCATTAATGTATATTGTAAAGAGCTGGGGTCCCAGCACTGAGCCCTGCGGCACCCCACTAGTCACTGTCTGCCATTCTGAAAAGGACCCATTTATCCCGACTCTGCTTCCTGTCTGCCAACCAGTTCTCTATCCACGTCAGTACATTACCCCCAATACCATGTGCTTTAATTTTGCACACCAATCTCTTGTGCGGGACCTTGTCAAAAGCCTTTTGAAAGTCCAAATACACCACATCCACTGGTTCTCCCTTGTCCACTCTACTAGTTACATCCTCAAAAAATTCCAGGTTATTAGTCAAGCATGATTTCCCCTTCATAAATCCATGCGCACTTGGACCGATCCCGTCACTGCTTTCCAAATGCGCTGCTATTTCATCCTTAATGATTGATTCCAACATTTTCCCCACTACTGATGTCAGGCTAACCGGTCTATAATTACCTGTTTTCTCTCACTCCTTTTTCAAAAAGTGGTGTTACATTAGCTACCCTCCAGTCCATAGGAACTGATCCAGAATCCATAGACTGTTGGAAAATGATCACCAATGCATCCACTATTTCTAGGGCCACTTCCTTAAGTACTCTGGGATGCAGATTATCAGGCCCCGGGGATTTATCAGCCTTCAATCCCATCAATTTCCCTAACACAATTTCCCGCCTAATAAGGATATCCTTCAGTTCCTCCTTCTCACTAGACCCACTGTCTCCTAGTACAACCGGAATGTTATTTGTGTCTTACTTCGTGAAGACAGGACCAAAGTATTTGTTCAATTGGTCTGCCATTTCTTTGTTCTCCATTGGAAAAATTACCCTGAATCCGACTGCAAGGGACCTACATTTGTCTTCACTAATCTTTTTCTCTCCACATATTTATAGAAGCTTTTGCAGTCAGTTTTTGTGTTCCCGGAAGCTTCCACTCGTACTCTATTTTCCCCATCTTAATTAAACCCTTAGTCCTCCTCTGTTGAATTCTAAAATTCTCCCAGTCCTCAGGTTTGTTGCTTTTTCTGGCCAATTTATATGCCTCTTCCTTGGTTTTAACACTATCCTTAATTTCCCTTGTTAGCCACGGTTGAGCCACCTTTCATGTTTTATTTTTAATCCAGACAGGGATGTACAATTGCTGAAGTTCATCCATGTGATCTTTAAATGTTTGTCATTGCCTATCCACCATCAACCCTTTGAATATCCTTTGCCAGTCTATTCTAGCCAATTCACGTCTCATACCGTCGAAGTTACCTTTCCTTAAGTTCAGGACCCTAGTTTCTGAATTATTAAGATGGAGAGTGACACAGTTAAAGAATTCTACCATATTATGGTCACTCTTTCCAAGGGGCCTCACACAACAAGATTAGTCCTTTCTCATTACACATCACCCAGTCGAGGATGGCCAGCTCTCTAGTTGGTTCCTAGACATATTGGTCTGGAAAACCATCCTTAATACACACCAGGAAATCCTCCTCCACCGCATTGCTACCAGTCTGGTTAGCCCAATCAATATGTAGATTAATGTCGCCCATGATAACTGCTGTACCTTTATTGCACACATCCCTAATTTCTTGTTTGATGCTGTCCCCAACCTCACTACTACTGTTTGGTGGTCTGTACACAACTCCCACTAGCGTTTTCTGCCCCTTGGTATTCCGTAGCTCCATCCATACTGATTCCACATCATCCAGGCTAATGTCCCTCCTTACTATTGCATTAATTTCCTCCTTAACCAGCAATGCCACCCCACCTCCTTTTCCTCTCTGTCTCTCCTTCCTGAATATTGAATACCCCTGGATGTTAAGTTCCCAGCCTTGGTCACCCTGGAGCCATGTCTCCGTGATGCCAATTACATCATATCCGTTAACTGCTATCTGCGCAGTTAATTCGTCCACCTTATTCTGAATACTCCTCGCATTGAGGCACAGAGCCTTCAGGCTTGTCTTTTTAACACACTTTGCCCCTTTAGAATTTTGCTGTAAAGAGGCCCTTTTTGTTTTTTGCCTTGGGTTTCTCTGCCCTCCACTTTTACTATTCTCCTTTCTATCTTTTGCTTCTGCCTCCATTTTATTTCCCTCTGTCTCCCTGCATAGGTTCCCATCCCCCTGCCATGTTAGTTTAACTCCTCCCCAACAGCACTAGCAAACACTCCCCCGAGGACATTGGTTCCGGTCCTGCCCAGGTGCAGACTGTCCGGTTTGTACTGGTCCCAACTTCCCCAGAACCGGTCCCAATGTCCCAGGAAAATGAATCCCTCCCTTCTGCACCACTCCTCAAGCCACGTATTCATCTGAGCTATCCTGCGATTCCTACTCTGACTAGCACGTGGCACTGGTAGCAATCCTGAGATTACTACTTTTGAGGTCCTACTGTTTAATTTGGCTCCGAGCTCCCTAAATTCGTCTCGTAGGATATCATCCCATTTTTTTACCTATATCGTTGGTACCTATATGCACCACGACAACTGGCTGTTCACCCTCTCTTTTCAGAATGTCCTGCACCCACTCCGAGACATCCTTGACCCTTGCAGCAGGGATACCATCCTGGAGTCTCGGTTGCGGCCGCAGAAACGCCGATCTATTCCCCTTACAATCGAATCCCCTATCACTATCGCTCTCCCACTCTTTCCTGCCCTTCTGTGCAGCAGAGCCTCCCACAGTGCCATGAACTTGGCTGCTGCTGCCCTCCCCTGATGAGTCATCCCCCTCAACAAAGCGGTGTATCTGTTTTGCGGGGGGATGACCGCAGGGGACCCCTGCACTACCTTCCTTGCACTGCTCTTCCTGTTGGTCACCCATTCCCTATCTGGCTGTGTACCCTTTACCTGTGGTGTGACCAACTCACTAAACGTGCTGTTCACGTCATTCTCAGCATCGTGGATGCTCCAGAGTGATTCCACTCGCAGCTCCAGTGCCGCAATGCGGTCTGTCAGGAGCTGGAGGCGGATACACTTCCCGCACATGTAGTCGTCAGGGACACTGGAAGCATCCCTGAGTTCCCACATAGTACAAGAGGAGCATAACACGTGTCCGAGCTGTCCTGCCATGACTTAAGAAGAAGTTTCTCCTCATCTCCGTCCTAAATGGCCGACTCCTTTATCCTGAGACTGTGACCCCTGGTTCTCGACTCCCCAGCCCGGGGGAAACATCCTCCCTGCATCTACCTTGTCAAGCCCTGTAAGAATTTTGTATGTTTCAATGAGATCACCTCTCATTGTTCTAAACTCTAGCGAATATAGGCCTAGTCTACTCAATCTCTCCCCATAGGACAATTGCCCCCCATCCCAGGAATCAGTCTGGTGAACCTTTGTTGCACTCCCTCTTATGACAAGTATATCCTTCCTTAGGTAAAGAGACCAAATACTTTGCTTTTCTATTTTTCCTGCCAACTTCACATTTCTCCACAATATAGAAACATGGAAACATAGAAAATAGGTGCAGGAGTAGGCCATTCAGCCCTTCTAGCCTGCACCGCCATTCAATGAGTTCATGGCTGAACATGAAACTTCAGTACCCCCTTCCTGCTTTCTTGCCATACCCCTTGATCCCCTGAGTAGTAAGGACTTCATCTAACTCCCTTTTGAATATATTTAGTGAATTGGCCTCAACTACTTTCTGTGGTAGAGAATTCCACAGGTTCACCACACTCTGGGTGAAGAAGTTTCTCCTTATCTCGGTCCTAAATGGCTTACCCCTTATCCTTAGACTGTGACCCCTGGTTCTGGACTTCCCCAACATCGGGAACATTCTTCCTGCATCCAACCTGTCCAAACCCGTCAGAATTTTAAACGTTTCTATGAGGTCCCCTCTCACTCTTCTGAACTCCAGTGAATACAAGCCCAGTTGATCCAGTCTTTCTTGATAGGTCAGTCCCACCATCCCGGGAATCAGTCTGGTGAATCTTCGCTGCACTCCCTCAATAGCAAGAACGTCCTTCCTCAAGTTAGGAGACCAAAACTGTACACAATACTCCAGGTGTGGCCTCACCAAGGCCCTATACAACTGTAGCAACACCTCCCTGCCCCTGTACTCAAATCCCCTCGCTATGAAGGCCAACATGCCATTTGCTTTCTTAACCGCCTGCTGTACCTGCATGCCAACTTCAATGACTGATGTACCATGACACCCAGGTCTCGCTGCACCTTCCCCCTTCCTAATCTGTCACCATTCAGATAATAGTCTGTCTCTCTGTTTTTAACCACCAAAGTGGATAACCTCACATTTATCCACATTATACTTCATCTGCCACGCATTTGCCCACTCACCTAACCTATCCAAGTCACTCTACAGCCTCATAGCATCCTCCTCGCAGCTCACACTGCCACCCAACTTAGTGTCATCCGCAAATTTGGAGATACTACATTTAATCCCCTCGTCTAAATCATTAATGTACAGTGTAAACAGCTGGGGCCCCAGCACAGAACCTTGCGGTACCCCACTAGTCACTGCCTGCCATTCCGAAAAGTACCCATTTACTCCTACTCTTTGCTTCCTGCCTGACAACCAGTTCTCAATCCACGTCAGCACACTACCCTCAATCCCATGTGCTTTAACTTTGCACATTAATCTCTTGTGTGGGACCTTGTCGAAAGCCTTCTGAAAGTCCAAATATACTACATCAACTGGTTCTCCTTTGTCCACTTTACTGGAAACATCCTCAAAAAATTCCAGAAGATTTGTCAAGCATGATCTCCCTTTCACAAATCCATGCTGACTTGGACCTATCATGTCACCATTTTCCAAATGCGCTGCTATGACATCCTTAATAATTGATTCCATCATTTTACCCACTACTGAGGTCAGACTGACCGGTCGATAATTCCCTGTTTTCTCTCTCCCTCCTTTTTTAAAAAGTGGAGTTACATTGGCTACCCTCCACTCCATAGGAACTGATCCAGAGTCAATGGAATGTTGGAAAATGACTGTCAATGCATCCGCTATTTCCAAGGCCACCTCCTTAAGTACTCTGGGATGCAATCCATCAGGCCCTGGGGATTTATCGGCCTTCAATCCCATCAATTTCCCCAACACAGTTTCCCGACTAATAAAGATTTCCCTCAGTTCCTCCTCCTTACTAGACCCTCTGACCCCTTTTATATCCGGAAGGTTGTTTGTGTCCTCCTCAGTGAATACCGAACCACACTATTCCAAGTGTGGCCTCACCAAGGCCCTGTACAACTGCAGTAAGACCTCCCTGCTCCTATACTCAATCCTCTCGCTATGAAGGCCAGCTTGCCATTTGCTTTCTGCACCGCCTGCTGTGCCTGTATGCCAACTTTCAATGACTGATGTACCATGACACCCAGGTCTCGTTGCACCTCCCTAATACTAATACTAATTTATTTCAGTTCCTCATTCTCACTGGACTCTTGGTTCTCCACTATTTCCGTGAGGTATTTTATGTCTTCCGTGAAGACAGACATAATTTCTCTGCCATTTCCCCTGTCTCAGCCTGTAAGTGACCCACATTTACTTTCGCTAATCTTTTCCTTTTTGCAAACCTATAGAAGCTTTTACCGTCTGTTTTTGTGTCTTGATCATTTATTCTCACATTCAATTTTCCCTTTCTTTATCAATTTCTTGGTCCTCCTTTGCTGAATTCTAAAATCTCGTAACCTCCTCCAGTCCTACAACCCTCCCTTTCTCTCTAACCTCCTCCAACCCTACACCCCTCCCCATCTCTGTAACCTCCTCCAGCCCCTACACCCCTCCCCATCTCTGTAACCTCCTCCAGCCCCTACACCCCTCCCTATCTCTGTAACCTCCTCCAGTCCTACAACCCTCCCTTTCTCTCTAACCTCCTCCAACCCTACACCCCTCCCCATCTCTGTAACTTCCTCCAGCCCCTACACCCCTCCCCATCTCTGTAATCTCCTCCAGCCCTTACATCCCTCCCCATCTCTGTAATCTCCTCCAGCCCCACAACCCCTCCCTATCTCTGTAACCTCCTCCAGCCCCTACACCCCTCCCCATCTCTGTAATCTCCTCCAGCCCCACAACCCCTCCCTATCTCTGTAACCTCCTCCAGCCCCTACACCCCTCCCCATCTCTGTAATCTCCTCCAGCCCCTGCACCCCTCCCTATCTCTGTAACCTCCTCCAGCCCCTACACCCCTCCCTATCTCTGTAACCTCCTCCAGTCCCTACACCCCTCCCTATCTCTGTAACCTCCTCCAGCCCCTACAACCCTCCCCATCTCTGTAACCTCCTCCAGCCCCTACACCCCTCCCTATCTCTGTAACACCCTCCAGCTCCTACACCCCTCCCCATCTCTGTAATCTCCTCCAGCCCTGCAACCCTCCGAGATCTCTGCGCGTCTCCAACTCTGGTCTCTTGAGCATTCCACCCTCCCGATTTCCATCACTGCACCATTGGTGGTCGTGCCTGGGCCCCAAGCTCTGGAATTCCCTCCGGAAACACACCCCCCCCCCCCCCCCGCGCTCTCGCTCACTCGCTCTCTCGCTCCTTTTTAAGATGCTCCTGAAAACCTCCCTCTTTGACCGTTCCTTTGATTTCCCCCCTTCCTTTCTGTCAGATTTACGGTGGTGCGGACCACCTTGGGATGCTTGACAGCGGAGGCGGGGGGGGGGGGAGGAGAACAATCCGACGCAGGAGGTCCCCGGGTCACAGCCAGGACGTTTTTGCTCCGAGCCCGTGTGCACGCCTCGACCCCGCTGTCGTACGCTCCACTGACCCTGACCTTCCTCCCACGGACAGCTTGGGGGCGTCCCGCTGTCGGGGTGTGGGGGTGCTGCCGGCCAATTGAGCACCTGACGCCCCCTCCCCCAGACTGGATGTGGAAGGATGCACCATGGTTACTGTGCGAGAAGCTCTGGGGTCATTTATCTCATACCTTGTTTCCATTGCAGGAGAGTCCGTCTCTGTCATCAAGCACACAGACCCAGTACCAGATCCCCGTGCTGTAAACCAAGACAAGAAGAACATGTTGTTCTCGGTAAGACCCGGGAGATTGGGGGGGGGGGGGGGTGTAATATATTTGCTTCATGTGTTCTTTGCTAAAGAATTCATAGCAACACATTGCTGTTAAGAACGAGTTGGTTTATTAGCAAAGGTTTAACAATCACACGACACATTACCAGTTCATCCACGGGTCTCACAACTGCATACTTCATCGTGGGTGACCTTAGACCCAAGTGGCTGGGGTTTTATTGAGTCTTCCGTGTCAGCCGTGGCTCAGAGGGTAGCGCGCCTGCCTCTGAGTCAGAAGGTTGGGCGTTCAAGTCCCCACTCTAGGGACTTGAGCTCCAAAAAATCTAGGCTGAGACTCCAGGGCAGTGCTGAGGGAGCGCCGCGCTGTCGGAGGGGCAGTGCTGAGGGAGCGCCGCGCTGTCGGAGGGGCAGTGCTGAGGGAGCGCCGCGCTGTCGGAGGGGCAGTGCTGAGGGAGCGCCGCACTGTCGGAGGGGCGGTGCTGAGGGAGCGCCGCACTGTCGGAGGGGCGGTGCTGAGGGAGCGCCGCACTGTCGGAGGGGCGGTGCTGAGGGAGCGCCGCACTGTCGGAGGGGCGGTGCTGAGGGAGCGCCGCACTGTCGGAGGGGCAGTGCTGAGGGAGCGCCGCACTGTCGGAGGGGCGGTGCTGAGGGAGCGCCGCACTGTCGGAGGGGCGGTGCTGAGGGAGCGCCGCACTGTCGGAGGGGCGGTGCTGAGGGAGCGCCGCACTGTCGGAGGGGCGGTGCTGAGGGAGCGCCGCACTGTCGGAGGGGCGGTGCTGAGGGAGCGCCGCACTGTCGGAGGGGCGGTGCTGAGGGAGCGCCGCACTGTCGGAGGGGCAGTGCTGAGGGAGCGCCGCACTGTCGGAGGGGCGGTGCTGAGGGAGCGCCGCACTGTCGGAGGGGCGGTGCTGAGGGAGCGCCGCACTGTCGGAGGGGCCGTCTTTCAGATAAGACATTAAACAGAGGCTCCTCAGATGGATGGAAAAGATCTCCGGCACTATTTCGAAGAGGAGCAGGGGAGTTCTTCCCTGTGTCTTGGCCAATATTTAGCCCTCAATCAACAAAACTAAAACAGATTATCTGGATCATTATCGCATTGCTGTTTGTGGGAGCTTGCTGTGCGCAATTTGGCTGCCGCATTTCCCACATTACAACAGTGACTGCACTCTTAAAGTGCTTCATTGGCTGTAAAGTGCTTTGAGTCGTCCGGTGGTCGTGAAAGGCTCTATATAAATGCAAAGCTTTCTTTTTGTTCTTTGTGAACATCACGTGACTGGCGAAGGCACTCCCAGTGCACCAGCTATACTAACCTGCATACTCGCAAGTGTATCCATTGTGTGAGGTGGGGGACCTGTTAGCTGATGGGGTGCCCAGGTTACAGTGCAGGTGGTGGGTGTACAATGGAGGGGGAGTCTGATAGTTGGTAACAGTGGTGGGGGGGTGGGGGGGGGGTGGAATGGATGGGGATTCCGGTAGTTGGGATACATAACATAAGAATTAGGAGCAGGAGTCGGCCATTCGGCCCCTCAAGTCTGCTCCGCCATTCAATGAGATCAAGGCTGATCTTCGACCTCAGCTCCACTTTCCCCATATCACTTCATCCCCCTAGACTCCAATAATCTATCGATCTGTCTTGAATATATTCAATGACTGAGCCTACACAGCCCTCCGGGGCGCAGAATCCCAAAGGTTCACCACCCTCTGAGTGAAGAAGTTTCTCCTCATCTCAGTCCTAAATGGCCGACCCCTTATTCTGAGACACTGACCCCTGGTTCTCGACTCCCCAGCCCGGGGGAAACATCCTCCCTGTCAAGCCCTGTAAGAATTGTGCATGTTTCAGTGAGATCACACCTCATTCTTATGTTCTTATAGTCCACGGCCAGATCAGCCATGATCTTGTTAAATGGCGGAGCAGGCTCGAGGAGCTAGATGGCCTACTCCTGTTCCTAATTCTGATGTTCATTCTTCTATATTCAAAAGGGAGTTGGATGTGGCCCTTACTGCTAAAGGGATCAAGGGGATATGGCGAGAAAGCAGGAGTGGGGGGTACTGAGGTGAATGATCAGCCATGGTCATATTGAATGGCGGTGCAGGCTCGAATGGCCGACTCCTGCACCTATTTTCTATGTTTCTAAACTCGAGACAAAGTTGGCCTAGTCTACTCAATCTCCCATAGGACAAATCCCCCCTCCATCTGGTGAACCTTCGTTGCACTCCCTCAATGGCAAGTATATCCTTCCTTAGGGAAGGAGATCAAAACTGCACACAATACTCCAGATGTGGTCTTACCAGGGCCCTGTATAACTGTAGTAAGACGTCTTTACTCTTGTACTCAAATCCTGTTATAGTGCTGGGGCAGGGATGGGGAATGGATGGCGGAGCAAGTTCAAGGGGCTGAATGGCCGAGTCCGGCACCGATTTTCTATGTTTCTATGCTCCTAATTCTTCTGTTCTTAATGGCGTGGAATTTCTAATGTCCCGGACCCGTACTGACCTGGGAAGGCATCGCAAAAGCCGGTTTTCAGCGCACAATGCGCATGTTTCCGATCTGTCGAGCTGGAGCTGGACAGATCGTAGACATCTCTGGAGTGAGGACATTTGCATGGGCAAGGTTGCGGTATTTACCCATATCTTGCCCGGCACATGTCCTCAAAACTCTTGTGCCTGATAGAAGCAGGCGCATAGCCTACTGTTACAGGCGCAAGAGTTTAAAAACATGATTGAAATAACATTTTTACAAACATATTTGTTAAAACCCTGCCCAATCAGGTAATGTTATTTTAAACCCTAACCCTAACTTTTTTTTTTAAATCTGCAAATTTTTTTTCTTTTTAAAAAAAAAAAAAAAAAAAAATCATTTATAACTTTAATTTCTATTAGTGTATTTATATGAGATGTTTCTCACTTGTTTTATGTAGTGTTTGTGCGTTTTGGGGTTTTTGTCATTCATAGTAATCATCATCATCGGCGGTCCCTCGAACGAGGATGACTTGCTTCCACGAGAGTTCACAGATGCTTCAATGAAGGACCCGATATTCCAGTCCTGAACTCCAGTTGAAAGGGTGGAAGCTGCCTGTGGGTGGGTTTTTTTTTTAACGTGGGGTGACCGTTGCACACCAGCCACCACACGGGCTTGACAGAGTGAGGTCTTGGTCCAGTGGCAAGAGTTAACCAGGAAGTCCGGAGACCAGCTCTGCTGCACGGACCCAGTGCGCACACATAGAAACATAGAAAATAGGTGCAGGAGTAGGCCATTCGGCCCTTCTAGCCTGCACCGCCATTCAATGAGTTCATGGCTGAACATGCAACTTCAGTACCCCATTCCTGCTTTCTTACCATACCCCTTGATCCCCCCCTAGTAGTAAGGACTACATCTAACTCCTTTTTGAATATATTTAGTGAATTGGCCTCAACAACTTTCTGTGGTAGAGAATTCCACAGGTTCACCACTCTCTGAGTGAAGAAGTTTCTCCTCATCTCGGTCCTAAATGGCTTACCCCTTATCCTTAGACTGTGACCCCTGGTTCTGGACTTCCCCAACATTGGGAACATTCTTCCTGCATCCAACCTGTCCAAACCCGTCAGAATTTTAAACGTTTCTATGAGGTCCCCTCTCACTCTTCTGAACTCCAGTGAATACAAGCCCAGTTGATCCAGTCTTTTTTGATAGGTCAGTCCCACCATCCCGGGAATCAGTCTGGTGAATCTTCGCTGCACTCCCTCAATAGCAAGAACGTCCTTCCTCAAGTTAGGAGACCAAAACTGAACACAATACTCCAGGTGTGGCCTCACCAAGGCCCTATACAACTGTAGCAACACCTCCCTGCCCCTGTACTCAAATCCCCTCGCTATGAAGGCCAACATGCCATTTGCTTTCTTAACCGCCTGCTTTACCTGCATGCCAACCTTCAATGACTGATGTACCATGACACCCAGGTCTTGTTGCACCTCCCCTTTTCCTAATCTGTCACCATTCAGATAATAGTCTGTCTCTGTTTTTACCACCAAAGTGGATAACCTCACATTTATCCACATTATACTTCATCTGCCATGCATTTGCCCACTCACCTAACCTATCCAAGTCGCTCTGCAGCCTCATAGCATCCTCCTCGCAGCTCACACTGCCACCCAACTCAGTGTCATCCGCAAATTTGGAGATACTACATTTAATCCCCTGGTCTAAATCATGAATGTGAATCTGCTATTACTATGAATGAGAAAATACTTACTTGCCCGTGATTGGGTGTCCAGGCCCACGTGACTCCTGCGGACGTCCCGACGAGCACGCGCAGCAACGCATCGTCACGAGAGGCCTCCGGACTGGGATCTCGAATGGGCGCAGCAGTTTAAGGAGTGGGTGGGCAAAAATTTGGCAGATGGAATATAATGTTGGAAAGTGTGAGGTCATGCACTTTGGCAGAAAAAAAAATCAAAAGAGCAAGTTATTATTTAAATGGAGAACGATCGCAAAGTGCCGCAGTACAGCGGGACCTGGGGGTTACTTGTGCATGAAACACAAAAGGTTAGTATGCAGGTACAGCAAGTGATCAGGAAGGCCAATGGTATCTTGGCCTTTATTGCAAAGGGGATGGAGTATAAAAGCAGGGAAGTCTTGCTACAGTTATACAGGGTGTTGGTGAGGCCACACCTGGAGTACTGCGTGCAGTTTTGGTTTCCATATTTACGAAAGGATGCACTTGCTTTGGAGGCAGTTCAGAGAAGGTTCACTCGGTTGATTCCGGGGATGAGGGGGTTGACTTATGAGGAAAGGTTGAGGAGGTTGGGCCTCTACTCATTGGAATCCAGAAGAATGAGAGGTGATCTTATCGAAACCTGTAAGATTATGAGGGGGCTTGACAAGATGGATGCAGAGAGGATGTTTCCACTGATGGGGGAGACTAGAACTAGGGGGCATGGTCTTAGAATAAGGGGCTGCCCATTTAAAACTGAGATGAGGAGGAATTTCTTCTCTCAGAGGGTTGTAAATCTGTGGAATTCGCTGCCTCAGAGAGCTGTGGAGGCCGGGACATTGAATAAATTTAAGACAGAAATAGACAGTTTCTCAACTGATAAGGGATTATGGGGAGCGGGCAGGGAAGTGGAGCTGAGTCCATGATCGGATCAGCCATGATCGTATTAAATGGCGGAGCAGGCTCGAGGGGCCGAATGGCCTACTCCTGCTCCTATTTCTTATGTTCTGATGAACCTTCGTTGCAGTCCCTCTGTGGCAAGTTTGTCCTTCCTGAGGTAACCTGTGGAATTCCCTACCGCAGAGTGTTGTTGATGCCAGTTCATTGAATATATTCAAGAGTGAGTTAGATATGGCACTTGCAGCCAAAGGGATCAAGGGGTATGGAGAGAAAGCAGGAATGGGGTACTGAGGTGAATGATCAGCCATGATATTGAATTGTGGTGCAGGATCGAAGGGCCAAATGGCCTCTCCTGCACCTATTTTCTATGTTTCTATGAGACCAAAACTGTCCACAATACTCCAGGTATGGTCTCACCAGGGCCCTACATAATTGCAGCAAGACGTCTTTACTCTTATACTCAAATCCTGTTCGTGCTGGGGCGGGGGTGAACAGATGGGGAATGAATGGCGGAGCGGGCTCGAGGGGCTGAATGGCCTAATCCTGCTCCTAATTCTTATGTTCATGTGTAACCCAACTACTTTAGTCCCCATCCATTCTATTAACGCTAACGTCATCATCGTAGTCAGTCCCTCGGAATCGAGGAAGACTTGCTTCCACACTTAGCATGAGTTCCTAGGTGGCTGAACAGTCCAATATGGAAATCACAGTCCCTGTCACAAGTTGAGGGAAGGGGAGGGTGGGACAGGTTTGCCGCACGCTCCTTCCGCTGCCTGCGCTTGGTTTCTGCACGCTCTCAGCGACGAGACTCGAGGTGCTCAGCGCCCTTCCCCGATGCACTTCCTCCACTCCGGGCGGACTGGTCTTTGGGCCCAGGGACTCCCAGGTGTCGGTGGGGATGTTGCACTTTACCAGGGAGGCTTTGAGGGCGGTCCCTTGTAACGTTTCCTCTGCCCACCTTTGGCTCGTTTGCCCGTGAAGGAGTTCCCGAGTAGAGCGCTTGCTTTGGGGAGTCTCGTGTCTGGGGGCCATGCGGGACAATGTGGCCCTGCCCAGCGGAGCTGGTCGAGTGTGGTCAGTGCTTCGATGCTGGGGATGTTGGGCCTGGTCGAGGACGCTAACGTTGGTGCGTCTGTCCTCCCGGGGGATTTGCAGGATCTTGCGGAGACATCGTTGGTGGTATTTCTCCAGCGACTTGAGGTGTCTACTGTACACGGTCCATGTCTCTGAGCCATACAGGAGGGCGGGTATCACTACAGCCCTGTAGACCATGAGCTGGGTGGTGAGGTGTCTACTGTACATGGTCCATGTCTCTGGTCCACTAACACTAATATCTCTCTCTCTCTCTCTCCCGCTCGCTCTCACATCCCTGCTCCTCAGGGCACCAACATCTCGGCCGGCAAGGCGATCGGTGTGGTGGTGGCCACGGGGGTCAACACGGAGATCGGCAAGATCCGGGACGAGATGGTGGCGACGGAGCAGGAGCGCACGCCTCTGCAGCAGAAGCTGGACGAGTTCGGCGAGCAGCTGTCCAAGGTCATCTCCATCATCTGCATCGCCGTGTGGATCATCAACATCGGCCACTTCAACGACCCGGTGCATGGGGGCTCCTGGGTGCGCGGCGCCATCTACTACTTCAAGATCGCCGTGGCCCTGGCCGTGGCCGCCATCCCCGAGGGGCTGCCCGCCGTCATCACCACCTGCCTGGCCCTCGGCACCCGTCGCATGGCCCGGAAGAACGCCATCGTCCGCAGCCTGCCCTCCGTCGAGACCCTGGGCTGCACCTCGGTCATCTGCTCCGACAAGACCGGCACGCTCACCACCAACCAGATGTCCGTCTGCCGGGTACGGGCCCCTTCGGTATCGTCTCTGGATCCATCTCCTCCTCCGTCATGGCCGTCGTCTCCACCTCCTCCGCCGTGGCCGTCGTCTCCACCTCCTCCGCCGTGGCCGTCGTCTCCTCCTCCTCCGCCATGGCCGTCTCCTCCTCCTCCTCCGCCATGGCCGTCTCCTCCTCCTCCTCCGCCATGGCCGTCTCCTCCTCCTCCTCCGCCATGGCCGTCTCCTCCTCCTCCTCCGCCATGGCCGTCTCCTCCTCCTCCTCCGCCATGGCCGTCGTCTCCTCCTCCTCCGTCATGGCCGTCGTCGTCTCCTCCTCCTCCGCCATGGCCGTCTCCTCCTCCTCCGCCATGGCCGTCTCCTCCTCCTCCTCCGCCATGGCCGTCTCCTCCTCCTCCTCCGCCATGGCCGTCTCCTCCTCCTCCGCCATGGCCGTCTCCTCCTCCTCCGCCATGGCCGTCTCCTCCTCCTCCGCCATGGCCGTCTCCTCCTCCTCCGCCATGGCCGTCTCCTCCTCCTCCTCCTCCGCCATGGCCGTCTCCTCCTCCTCCTCCTCCTCCGCCATGGCCGTCTCCTCCTCCTCCTCCTCCTCCGTCATGGCCGTCTCCTCCTCCTCCTCCTCCTCCTCCTCCGCCATGGCCGTCTCCTCCTCCTCCTCCTCCGCCATGGCCGTCTCCTCCTCCGCCATGGCCGTCTCCTCCTCCTCCTCCGCCATGGCCGTCTCCTCCTCCTCCGCCATGGCCGTCTCCTCCTCCTCCTCCTCCGCCATGGCCGTCTCCTCCTCCTCCTCCTCCTCCGCCATGGCCGTCTCCTCCTCCTCCTCCTCCTCCGCCATGGCCGTCTCCTCCTCCTCCTCCTCCTCCGTCATGGCCGTCTCCTCCTCCTCCTCCTCCTCCGCCATGGCCGTCTCCTCCTCCTCCTCCTCCTCCGTCATGGCCGTCTCCTCCTCCTCCTCCTCCTCCGCCATGGCCGTCTCCTCCTCCTCCTCCTCCTCCTCCGTCATGGCCGTCTCCTCCTCCTCCTCCTCCGTCATGGCCGTCTCCTCCTCCTCCTCCTCCTCCGTCATGGCCGTCTCCTCCTCCTCCTCCTCCTCCGCCATGGCCGTCTCCTCCTCCTCCTCCTCCTCCGTCATGGCCGTCTCCTCCTCCTCCTCCGTCATGGCCGTCTCCTCCTCCTCCTCCTCCTCCGCCATGGCCGTCTCCTCCTCCTCCTCCTCCTCCGCCATGGCCGTCTCCTCCTCCTCCTCCTCCTCCTCCGCCATGGCCGTCTCCTCCTCCTCCTCCTCCTCCGCCATGGCCGTCTCCTCCTCCTCCTCCTCCTCCTCCGTCATGGCCGTCTCCTCCTCCTCCTCCTCCTCCGCCATGGCCGTCTCCTCCTCCTCCTCCTCCTCCGCCATGGCCGTCTCCTCCTCCTCCTCCTCCTCCGTCATGGCCGTCTCCTCCTCCTCCTCCTCCTCCGCCATGGCCGTCTCCTCCTCCTCCTCCTCCTCCGTCATGGCCGTCTCCTCCTCCTCCTCCGCCATGGCCGTCTCCTCCTCCTCCTCCTCCTCCGCCATGGCCGTCTCCTCCTCCTCCTCCTCCTCCGTCATGGCCGTCTCCTCCTCCTCCTCCTCCGCCATGGCCGTCTCCTCCTACGCCTCCTCCTCCGCCATGGCCGTCTCCTCCTCCTCCGCCACCATGGCCGTCTCCTCCTCCTCCTCCGCCATGGCCGTCTCCTCCTCCTCCTCCTCCTCCGTCATGGCCGTCTCCTCCTCCTCCTCCGCCATGGCCGTCTCCTCCTCCTCCTCCTCCTCCGTCATGGCCGTCTCCTCCTCCTCCTCCTCCGCCATGGCCGTCTCCTCCTCCTCCTCCTCCTCCGCCATGGCCGTCTCCTCCTCCTCCTCCTCCGCCATGGCCGTCTCCTCCTCCTCCTCCTCCTCCTCCGCCATGGCCGTCTCCTCCTCCTCCTCCTCCTCCGCCATGGCCGTCTCCTCCTCCTCCTCCTCCTCCGCCATGGCCGTCTCCTCCTCCTCCTCCTCCTCCTCCGCCATGGCCGTCTCCTCCTCCTCCTCCTCCTCCTCCGCCATGGCCGTCTCCTCCTCCTCCTCCTCCTCCTCCGCCATGGCCGTCTCCTCCTCCTCCTCCTCCTCCTCCGCCATGGCCGTCTCCTCCTCCTCCGCCATGGCCGTCTCCTCCTCCTCCTCCTCCTCCGCCATGGCCGTCTCCTCCTCCTCCTCCTCCTCCTCCGCCATGGCCGTCTCCTCCTCCTCCTCCTCCGTCATGGCCGTCTCCTCCTCCTCCGTCATGGCCGTCTCCTCCTCCTCCTCCTCCGTCATGGCCGTCTCCTCCTCCTCCTCCTCCGCCATGGCCGTCTCCTCCTCCTCCTCCTCCGCCATGGCCGTCTCCTCCTCCTCCTCCTCCTCCGCCATGGCCGTCTCCTCCTCCTCCGCCATGGCCGTCTCCTCCTCCTCCTTCTCCTCCTCCTCCTCCGCCATGGCCGTCTCCTCCTCCTCCTCCGCCATGGCCGTCTCCTCCTCCTCCTTCTCCTCCTCCTCCTCCGCCATGGCCGTCTCCGTCTCCTCCTCCTCCGCCATGGCCGTCTCCTCCTCCTCCTCCTCCTCCGCCATGGCCGTCTCCTCCTCCGCCATGGCCGTCTCCTCCTCCTCCGCCATGGCCGTCTCCTCCTCCTCCTCCTCCTCCGCCATGGCCGTCTCCTCCTCCTCCTCCTCCCTCCTCCTCCTCCTCCTCCTCCTTCTCCTCCTCCTCCTCCGCCATGGCCGTCTCCTCCTCCTCCTTCTCCTCCTCCTCCTCCGCCATGGCCATCTCCTCCTCCTCCTTCTCCTCCTCCTCCTCCGCCATGGCCGTCTCCTCCTCCTCCTCCTTCTCCTCCTCCTCCTCCGCCATGGCCGTCTCCTCCTCCTCCTCCTTCTCCTCCTCCTCCTCCGCCATGGCCGTCTCCTCCTCCTCCTCCTTCTCCTCCTCCTCCTCCGCCATGGCCGTCTCCTCCTCCTCCTCCTTCTCCTCCTCCTCCTCCGCCATGGCCGTCTCCTCCTCCTCCTCCTTCTCCTCCTCCTCCTCCGCCATGGCCGTCTCCTCCTCCTCCTCCTTCTCCTCCTCCTCCTCCGCCATGGCCGTCTCCTCCTCCTCCTTCTCCTCCTCCTCCTCCGCCATGGCCGTCTCCTCCTCCTCCTTCTCCTCCTCCTCCTCCGCCATGGCCGTCTCCTCCTCCTCCTTCTCCTCCTCCTCCTCCGCCATGGCCGTCTCCTCCTCCTCCTTCTCCTCCTCCTCCTCCGCCATGGCCGTCTCCTCCTCCTCCTTCTCCTCCTCCTCCTCCGCCATGGCCGTCTCCTCCTCCTCCTTCTCCTCCTCCTCCTCCGCCATGGCCGTCTCCTCCTCCTCCTTCTCCTCCTCCTCCTCCGCCATGGCCGTCTCCTCCTCCTCCTTCTCCTCCTCCTCCTCCGCCATGGCCGTCTCCTCCTCCTCCTTCTCCTCCTCCTCCTCCGCCATGGCCGTCTCCTCCTCCTCCTTCTCCTCCTCCTCCTCCGCCATGGCCGTCTCCTCCTCCTCCTCCTCCTCCTTCTCCTCCTCCTCCTCCTCCGTCATGGCCGTCTCCTCCTCCTCCTCCTCCTCCTTCTCCTCCTCCTCCTCCTCCGTCATGGCCGTCTCCTCCTTCTCCTCCTCTTCCTTCTCCTCCTCCTCCTCCTTCTCCTCCTCCTCCTCCTCCACCATGGCCGTCTCCTCCTTCTCCTCCTTCTCCTCCTGCTCCTCCTCCTCTGTCATGGCCGTCTCCTCCTCCTTCTCCTCCTCCTCCTCCACCATGGCCTTCTCCTCCTCCTCCTCCTCCTCCTTCTCCGTCATGGCCGTCTCCTCCTCCGCCATGGCCTTCTCCTCCTTCTTCTCCTTCTCCTCCTCCTCCTCCTCCTCCTCCTCCTCCTCCTCCGTCATGGCCGTCGCCTCCTCCTCCTCCTCCTCCTCCGTCATGGCCGTCGCCTCCTCCTCCTCCTCCTCCGTCATGGCCGTCGCCTCCTCCTCCTCCTCCTCCTCCTCCTCCGTCATGGCCGTCGCCTCCTCCTCCTCCTCCTCCTCCTCCTCCGTCATGGCCGTCTCCTCCTCCTCCTCCTCCTCCTCCGTCATGGCCGTCGCCTCCTCCTCCTCCTCCTCCGTCATGGCCGTCGCCTCCTCCTCCTCCTCCTCCGTCATGGCCGTCGCCTCCTCCTCCTCCTCCTCCGTCATGGCCGTCGCCTCCTCCTCCTCCTCCTCCGTCATGGCCGTCGCCTCCTCCTCCTCCTCCTCCGTCATGGCCGTCGCCTCCTCCTCCTCCTCCTCCGTCATGGCCGTCGCCTCCTCCTCCTCCTCCTCCGTCATGGCCGTCGCCTCCTCCTCCTCCTCCTCCGTCATGGCCGTCGCCTCCTCCTCCTCCTCCTCCGTCATGGCCGTCGCCTCCTCCTCCTCCTCCTCCTCCGTCATGGCCGTCGCCTCCTCCTCCTCCTCCTCCGTCATGGCCGTCGCCTCCTCCTCCTCCTCCTCCGTCATGGCCGTCGCCTCCTCCTCCTCCTCCTCCGTCATGGCCGTCGCCTCCTCCTCCTCCTCCTCCGTCATGGCCGTCGCCTCCTCCTCCTCCTCCTCCGTCATGGCCGTCGCCTCCTCCTCCTCCTCCTCCGTCATGGCCGTCGCCTCCTCCTCCTCCTCCTCCGTCATGGCCGTCGCCTCCTCCTCCGTCATGGCCGTCGCCTCCTCCTCCTCCTCCTCCGTCATGGCCGTCGCCTCCTCCTCCTCCTCCTCCGTCATGGCCGTCGCCTCCTCCTCCTCCTCCTCCGTCATGGCCGTCGCCTCCTCCTCCTCCTCCTCCGTCATGGCCGTCGCCTCCTCCTCCTCCTCCTCCGTCATGGCCGTCGCCTCCTCCTCCTCCTCCTCCGTCATGGCCGTCGCCTCCTCCTCCTCCTCCTCCGTCATGGCCGTCGCCTCCTCCTCCTCCTCCTCCGTCATGGCCGTCGCCTCCTCCTCCTCCTCCTCCGTCATGGCCGTCGCCTCCTCCTCCTCCTCCTCCGTCATGGCCGTCGCCTCCTCCTCCTCCTCCTCCGTCATGGCCGTCGCCTCCTCCTCCTCCTCCTCCGTCATGGCCGTCGCCTCCTCCTCCTCCTCCTCCGTCATGGCCGTCGCCTCCTCCTCCTTCTCCTCCTCCTCCTCCGCCATGGCCGTCTCCTCCTCCTCCTTCTCCTCCTCCTCCTCCGCCATGGCCGTCTCCTCCTCCTCCTTCTCCTCCTCCTCCTCCGCCATGGCCGTCTCCTCCTCCTCCTTCTCCTCCTCCTCCTCCGCCATGGCCGTCTCCTCCTCCTCCTCCTCCTCCTCCGTCATGGCCGTCTCCTCCTCCTCCTCCTCCTCCTTCTCCTCCTCCTCCTCCTCCGTCATGGCCGTCTCCTCCTCCTCCTCCTCCTCCTTCTCCTCCTCCTCCTCCACCATGGCCGTCTCCTCCTTCTCCTCCTCTTCCTTCTCCTCCTCCTCCTTCTCCTCCTCCTCCTCCACCATGGCCGTCTCCTCCTTCTCCTTCTCCTCCTGCTCCTCCTCCTCTGTCATGGCCGTCTCCTCCTCCTTCTCCTCCTCCTCCTCCACCATGGCCTTCTCCTCCTCCTCCTCCTCCTCCTTCTCCGTCATGGCCGTCTCCTCCTCCGCCATGGCCTTCTCCTCCTTCTCCTTCTCCTCCTCCTCCTCCTCCTCCTCCGTCATGGCCGTCGCCTCCTCCTCCTCCTCCTCCGTCATGGCCGTCGCCTCCTCCTCCTCCTCCTCCGTCATGGCCGTCGCCTCCTCCTCCTCCTCCTCCGTCATGGCCGTCGCCTCCTCCTCCTCCTCCTCCGTCATGGCCGTCGCCTCCTCCTCCTCCTCCTCCGTCATGGCCGTCGCCTCCTCCTCCTCCTCCTCCGTCATGGCCGTCGCCTCCTCCTCCTCCTCCTCCGTCATGGCCGTCGCCTCCTCCTCCTCCTCCTCCGTCATGGCCGTCGCCTCCTCCTCCTCCTCCTCCGTCATGGCCGTCGCCTCCTCCTCCTCCTCCTCCGTCATGGCCGTCGCCTCCTCCTCCTCCTCCTCCGTCATGGCCGTCGCCTCCTCCTCCTCCTCCTCCGTCATGGCCGTCGCCTCCTCCTCCTCCTCCTCCGTCATGGCCGTCGCCTCCTCCTCCTCCTCCGTCATGGCCGTCGCCTCCTCCTCCTCCTCCGTCATGGCCGTCGCCTCCTCCTCCTCCTCCGTCATGGCCGTCGCCTCCTCCTCCTCCTCCTCCGTCATGGCCGTCGCCTCCTCCTCCTCCTCCTCCGTCATGGCCGTCGCCTCCTCCTCCTCCTCCTCCGTCATGGCCGTCGCCTCCTCCTCCTCCTCCGCCATGGCCGTCTCCTCCTCCTCCTTCTCCTCCTCCTCCTCCGCCATGGCCGTCTCCTCCTCCTCCTTCTCCTCCTCCTCCTCCGCCATGGCCGTCTCCTCCTCCTCCTCCTTCTCCTCCTCCTCCTCCGCCATGGCCGTCTCCTCCTCCTCCTCCTCCTCCTCCGTCATGGCCGTCTCCTCTCCTCCTCCTCCTCCTCCTTCTCCTCCTCCTCCTCCTCCGTCATGGCCGTCTCCTCCTCCTCCTCCTCCTCCTCCTTCTCCTCCTCCTCCTCCACCATGGCCGTCTCCTCCTTCTCCTCCTCTTCCTTCTCCTCCTCCTCCTTCTCCTCCTCCTCCTCCACCATGGCCGTCTCCTCCTTCTCCTTCTCCTCCTGCTCCTCCTCCTCTGTCATGGCCGTCTCCTCCTCCTTCTCCTCCTCCTCCTCCACCATGGCCTTCTCCTCCTCCTCCTCCTCCTCCTTCTCCGTCATGGCCGTCTCCTCCTCCGCCATGGCCTTCTCCTCCTTCTCCTTCTCCTCCTCCTCCTCCTCCTCCTCCGTCATGGCCGTCGCCTCCTCCTCCTCCTCCTCCGTCATGGCCGTCGCCTCCTCCTCCTCCTCCTCCGTCATGGCCGTCGCCTCCTCCTCCTCCTCCTCCGTCATGGCCGTCGCCTCCTCCTCCTCCTCCCCTCCGTCATGGCCGTCGCCTCCTCCTCCTCCTCCTCCGTCATGGCCGTCGCCTCCTCCTCCTCCTCCTCCGTCATGGCCGTCGCCTCCTCCTCCTCCTCCTCCGTCATGGCCGTCGCCTCCTCCTCCTCCTCCTCCGTCATGGCCGTCGCCTCCTCCTCCTCCTCCTCCGTCATGGCCGTCGCCTCCTCCTCCTCCTCCTCCGTCATGGCCGTCGCCTCCTCCTCCTCCTCCTCCGTCATGGCCGTCGCCTCCTCCTCCTCCTCCCGTCATGGCCGTCGCCTCCTCCTCCTCCTCCTCCGTCATGGCCGTCGCCTCCTCCTCCTCCTCCTCCGTCATGGCCGTCGCCTCCTCCTCCTCCTCCTCCGTCATGGCCGTCGCCTCCTCCTCCTCCTCCTCCGTCATGGCCGTCGCCTCCTCCTCCTCCTTCTCCTCCGTCATGGCCGTCGCCTCCTCCTCCTCCTCCTCGGTCATGGCCGTCTCCTCCTCCTCCTCCTCCTCCTCCTCCTCCTCCTCCTCCGTCGTCATGGCCGTCTCCTCCTCCTCCTCCTCCTCCTCCTCCTCCTCCGTCATGGCCGTCGTCCTCCTCCTCCTCCTCCTCCTCCTCCTCCTCCTCCTCCCGTCATGGCCGTCTCCTCCTCCTCCTCCTCCTCCTCCGTCATGGCCGTCTCCTCCTCCCTCCTCCTCCTCCTCCGTCATGGCCGTCTCCTCCTCCTCCTCCTCCTCCGTCATGGCCGTCTCGCCTCCTCCTCCTCCTCCGTCATGGCCGTCGCCGCCTCCTCCTCCTCCTCCGTCATGGCCGTCTCCTCCTCCTCCTCCTCCTCCTCCGTCATGGCCGTCTCCTCCTCCTCCTCCTCCTCCTCCGTCATGGCCGTCTCCTCCTCCTCCTCCTCCTCCTCCGTCATGGCCGTCTCCTCCTCCTCCTCCTCCTCCTCCTCCGTCATGGCCGTCTCCTCCTCCTCCTCCTCAGGCCGCCTCCTCCGTCATGGCCGTCTCCTCCTCCTCCTCCTCCTCCTCCTCCGTCATGGCCGTCTCCCCTCCTCCTCCTCCTCCGTCATGGCCGTCTCCTCCTCCTCCTCCTCCTCCTCCGTCATGGCCGTCTCCTCCTCCTCCTCCTCCTCCTCCGTCATGGCCGTCTCCTCCTCCTCCTCCTCCTCCTCCTCCGTCATGGCCGTCTCCTCCTCCTCCTCCTCCTCCTCCGTCATGGCCGTCTCCTCCTCCTCCTCCTCCTCCTCCGTCATGGCCGTCTCCTCCTCCTCCTCCTCCTCCTCCGTCATGGCCGTCTCCTCCTCCTCCTCCTCCTCCTCCGTCATGGCCGTCTCCTCCTCCTCCTCCTCCTCCTCCGTCATGGCCGTCTCCTCCTCCTCTCCTCCTCCTCCTCCGTCATGGCCGTCTCCTCCTCCTCCTCCTCCTCCTCCGTCATGGCCGTCTCCTCCTCCTCCTCCTCCTCCTCCGTCATGGCCGTCTCCTCCTCCTCCTCCTCCTCCTCCGTCATGGCCGTCTCCTCCTCCTCCTCCTCCTCCTCCGTCATGGCCGTCTCCTCCTCCTCCTCCTCCTCCTCCGTCATGGCCGTCTCCTCCTCCTCCTCCTCCTCCTCCGTCATGGCCGTCTCCTCCTCCTCCTCCTCCTCCGTCATGGCCGTCTCCTCCTCCTCCTCCTCCTCCTCCGTCATGGCCGTCTCCTCCTCCTCCTCCTCCTCCTCCGTCATGGCCGTCTCCTCCTCCTCCTCCTCCTCCTCCGTCATGGCCGTCTCCTCCTCCTCCTCCTCCTCCTCCGTCATGGCCGTCTCCTCCTCCTCCTCCTCCTCCTCCGTCATGGCCGTCTCCTCCTCCTCCTCCTCCTCCTCCGTCATGGCCGTCTCCTCCTCCTCCTCCTCCTCCTCCGTCATGGCCGTCTCCTCCTCCTCCTCCTCCTCCTCCGTCATGGCCGTCTCCTCCTCCTCCTCCTCCTCCTCCGTCATGGCCGTCTCCTCCTCCTCCTCCTCCTCCTCCTCTCCGTCATGGCCGTCTCCTCCTCCTCCTCCTCCTCCTCCGTCATGGCCGTCTCCTCCTCCTCCTCCTCCTCCGTCATGGCCGTCTCCTCCTCCTCCTCCTCCTCCGTCATGGCCGTCTCCTCCTCCTCCTCCTCCTCCTCCTCCTCCGTCATGGCCGTCTCCTCCTCCTCCTCCTCCTCCTCCTCCTCCGTCATGGCCGTCTCCTCCTCCTCCTCCTCCTCCTCCTCCTCCGTCATGGCCGTCTCCTCCTCCTCCTCCGTCATGGCCGTCTCCCTCCTCCTCCTCCTCCTCCTCCTCCGTCATGGCCGTCTCCTCCTCCTCCTCCTCCTCTCCTCCGTCATGGCCGTCTCCTCCTCCTCCTCCTCCTCCTCCCCCGTCATGGCCGTCTCCTCCTCCTCCTCCTCCTCCTCCTCCGTCATGGCCGTCTCCTCCTCCTCCTCCCTCCTCCTCCGTCATGGCCGTCTCCTCCTCCCTCCTCCTCCTCCGTCATGGCCGTCTCCTCCTCCTCCTCCTCCTCCTCCTCCGTCATGGCCGTCTCCTCCTCTCCTCCTCCTCCTCCTCGTCATGGCCGTCTCTCCTCCTCCGTCATGGCCGTCTCCTCCTCCTCCTCCGTCATGGCCGCCCTCCT